>NC_039360.1:216607968-216693981 GCF_003573695.1 Papaver somniferum
GCCATGCCGCCAAGCCCTAACTTTGGCCACGACGCCAAAACCTAGCCTTGGCCATGCAGCCCAGCCTTAACTTTGGCCGCGGCGCCAAATCCTAGCCTTGGACATGCCGCCAAGCCCTAACTTTGGCCACGACGCCAACTCCTAGCCTTGGCCACTCCGCCAAGCCTTAACTTTGTCCACGACGCCAAATCCTAGCCTTGGCCATGCCGCCAAGCCCTAACTTTGGCCATGGAGCCAAATCCTAGCCCTGGCCATGTCGTCAAGCCCTAACTTTGGCCACAACGCCAAATCCTAGCCTTTGCCATGCCGCCAAGCCCTAACTTTGGCCACAGAGCTAAATCTTGGCTTTGGCCATGCCACCATGCCATAGGCGCGACTATGCCATTATACCATTAACAGGCGCCAACAACATGTATCCATAATCAACGACCATCCCTTATATTAGGTGCAATCTCGGCCATCCAACTTCGCCAGTAGAATTGACTGACCTAGGTTAAATCTTAGATAACCAACCAAGACTAGCTTAATGGCGTCACACGCTATTTCTTATAGCCAGTCTCATGATTTGGCTCGTCACAACATGACCACCCGCCACTTAGCTTGTGCGTGATTGGTCATAATAATTAGGTCTTGCACACAAGACCCACTTAGCAATCTGCTGCACATTTTCCACGAAAATACTCGAGACATCAAACATGTCACAAACTGGGGGATGCTCATCCGGGTACTGGTCTGGCGGTTTACAGCATTGCGGCGTGCAACATGCCCATTATAAGAAAGTGTCAGGAAAGCGGGCAGTTAGTGGCGGCAAGAAGTAGTGGGTGTGAACTAACCCGTTTCCTTCATAGTGGGGACGTGGTTTCTAGCATTTACACATTACCCCACTTCTCCATCACTAAATCACTCTCACTTCCTACGAGATCAGGGTGTGTTCAATTATGACTTGTATAAATAGGTTTCTACCTATTTCGAACAAGGACAGGTTTTTGGTTAACAACAACACAAAGTATCCAGAAAAACAACAAAGAACTGATAGCTTACATTCCGCAAGCCAGTTCAAAATTCTGTTACAAGTCATAAAATAGCCACACCTTCAGAATTAAACATTCTGGTATCAACACCTTCTTCGTTTCCCTCCCTAAAACCAACCCTTCTCCTTAACTTTGTGACCGAAGCAATACTGGGACGACAATTTCTTGGTTTAGGCCAGGATTGTACAGATTGATCTCTCGAATCTAAAGTGCTCCCCTGCAGTGCATTTGTTTAGGTCTAAATTCGTTTCTCATCAAAACAACCAAATTTATCAAAACCGGCAGAAACAGTTTTTACCCATAAACATGAAGTTCCACAAGCTCCCCTTAGTAGTTTTTCGTCTTCAAATGATGAACATCGTGAAGTCTAAAGCTTAACTACACAATTTATGTCCTAGTTCGAGTTCAACCGAGAAATGCTCTAACAAAATGTATCTTGATTAATTTGAGTATTTTGCTTGCATGTTAATATAGAATGATAACTTCTGGAAAAAAATTCCATCCGCTTCGGTCATATACAAGTCATATGTCAGAGACTTCTTTTCTTCTATATTTTGGTATATCACTCATTACTCACAAGTGGCAAAAAATTTCAGAAGCTATCATTCTATATTAAGATGCAAGCAAAATACTCATATCAATAAATATACAATTCATATATTTCATATCTTTAACTCCTTACAAGTGGCAGTTCAGTTCAGAAGCTAATATTCATTGTTTACATGCAATCAGAAGAACTATACTAGGCATGATATCTTTCATATATCTCATTCCTTGCATTCTTCACAAGTAGCAATCCATCTCAAAAGTTAATTTTCCATGCTTATTTATAAGAAGCAAATCTATTTAAGTTCTCATTCTTCTAGTTTCATTCACAATCTATACAATAAACAAAAACAAAAACAAAAAACTAGTTCTACAAATTTATTTATACTCTTGAATCCAAACAATCTTTCTTACGCCAATAGTCTCATATCGGGTAAAATGTCTGATGTTCTGACTGAATTATATTGCTCATCTCACTGAAGTTTTAGAATATCAAGTTAATCCCATGTATATATCTTTTAGATATTATGTGGAGTTTCTTTGAACTGCTGCAATTATGAAGGAAGATTTCCTAAAGTTATAGTTAAAATCTTAAAGTGGGAAAAATGTCTTATGCTTTTAACTTAGGTTGGTATCCAACAAGAAATCTTATAATCAGGAAAACAACTAATCCAAAAGTGTTCATCATCATATTTACAAATGCTAGTGATTTTGTAGCAGCTATCTACTCTATTCCAGATACAGTTCATGGGAAGTATTTACTGTGCATATTTAGCGTAGTAATTCAAAGGTTGAAGATATTAGTTTCAAAGCTCAAGATTATTGGGTAAGGTTTTAATTAAGAAGTGATTCTATAAAAAAAGGTTATGTGGATAAAGAAGTTGCATACAAAGTTGGAAGGGTTCTTACATTAATTGACCCAGACAGTGCTCAAGGAGAGTATAAAGCTCATGTTATCACAGATTTAACAAAGGCTCTGGTTCATCAAGTTAAAGTTATTATTCTCGATGGAAAAGACATAGAAACCTTAAAGTTGATAATCTTCTTTTTGAAATCCCTCATGTTACTTGTAGAGAATGATGGCATGTAGATGAAGATCACTCAAAGGAGAAATGCTTGCCAAGAATGATAGCTTATAAAATGAACTTCCCTAAAGTTTTCGTATATAATGAAGAAGAAATCAGTGTAGGGTCTATTGAAATTTTTTCCCAACGAAGCAAAAAAGTGGAGTCTCTTGCAAAAGTTTCTGCAAGCCTACAAATTTATGATAGTGAAATAGACAGAGTGGACTTTATGAACAAAGGAACAAAGAGGATAAGGATTGACTCTCCAATAGGGAACTATGAAGATGTTCAAAATAAAATTGGGGGAGGATTTGAGATAAACAAAGGAAAAGAAACTAACACTGATGGTAATGTAGAAGCTGGCAATGTTGGTGTAATTGGAGATAAAAGATATGTATCTGATGATGATTTAAGAAGAGCTCAAAAATGGAAAGCACCAATGAATGTAAATGATGTTGAGTCTGCAGGAAATAATGAAAACTATAAAGATATAAAACATAAGAAAAAGAAATCAGAATGATTTCAAATGTTGAGTCAATATGCCGTAATGGGAAGAAGGAAAAGTATAAATCCTATGGAAAATAACAAGGAAGATAGGAAAAATGAATGGATAGTAGTATAGGAAGAAGAAAATAGAACTCCAACGAAGATGGCTGAAGAAGTTCTTTCTAATATTACAGAAAGTAACTATAATGGACTTGGGAATTGTCAAAAGCAGCTGAAATGAGCAACAAAATATTGATGACTTTTCTTGTGCTGAAGAGGATGATTTTCTCTGTTGGAACCTCATCGAACCAGGAAGCAGCAACAAAGTGACACCTGAAATGGCCAATGTTAGCACTAATGACTCTCTCCCAATGGAGATTATTGAGGTAATCAGTAACACAACATGCAAATTTTACAGTCTCACATTTTAACTGTTTACTATCTTAATGTTATATATAAAATTCATCAAATATACTTACAAATTTCATATCTTTAGACTAGACCACATTCAGCATATCCTAAAATTTATCACCACCTATATTTGCATTTTCATTAATAGTCTCCAAAATAGTTTCTTTTCTTTTCACAATCAATGTCTCTTTTTTCATATAACTATGGAGGATCGAGCTTTTGGTTACGACTTTAAGGATTTATCCCGGAATCTTCAGGGTATCAGAGTTACTTTAAAATAGGATCATCTCAATCATCTTTGTAAATCTCATAAACCATACATGATTTTCTTCTCAGAAACAAAAGTTAAAATGCTTGTAGTAAAAAAAGTCCTAAATAAACAACAGGTTAAGGATTGGTTCATAATCCCTTCAGTCGGTAGATCTGGAGGGTTTGCAATTGCAGGGTATCAGGGAGAATCCTCCAAACTTATTTTTTTTAAAATATAATTTTTGTAATTTTCATGTCATTAAATATAATATGATTATGAGCATGTTTTTTTTATGGAGCTCTTTATAACAATTTAAGAATTAGACAGTGGAAATTTATTGATGCTGAAAAACCTTAGCTCCTGGTACTCTACAGAAAAACTGGAATCCTTGCATAATGAACTTAGCTCCTGGTACTCTATAGAAAAAATCTACTGGGACAACATGTTAAAAAAATGGATAAAGGAGAATGATCATAATACTTTTCCATCAATCTTCTTCAGAAAGAAAAAAAAGATAAATAGTATATATTACCTTAGAGATGACAATGGCCTTTGGATAGAAGGAAAAGAAAACTTGAACAGTTTAATTACTAAACATTTTGAAAAGACGAGGGTATCCAAATACTCCAAAATCTTTAAAATATCCACCTACAAGTCCTCTTACCGAAAGTGATTGTCTATGGACAAAGTCGAGACAATACGGCAAATCGGTATTTACACTTTGTGTGATCGTCTATGGATACGAGATCTAGACAATACAACAATCAAAGTGTGATTACTTGATAATAGGTTCGGACTTAACCAAACTCTATTGGATCACTATCAAGTAATACGGAGTTAACGTTTGTGTATTTTACTTTTAATTAAAATAAAAAATTATAATTGTGGAAATAGAAAAATAAAAGACACAACAAGATTTTGTTAACGAGGAAACCGCAAATGTAGAAAAACCTCGGTACCAAGTCCAGAATTGAATACTCTCAGAATTTAGCCGTTATACAAAATTGAAACCAACTTCGTATAGTTGAGACTAAGCAACTAAACCTAGTTCACTTAGTTGCTTCAGTATCCATGCGCTTCCGATATTCTATAAGTGCACGCACTGGAATAATTCCTTTGGATCGTATTCCAAACAGTAAAGGAACAACAAATCTGTTTGGTAACAACTCTATTGATTCTTTGCAGTAAAGATATCTCAAGTCATATGCAAAGGCTCTTCCGTTTAAACTAATAAACTCCTTTTCCTGGTTAGATCAATCTATCCAACAACTACCGAAGTAGCAGAGTTCATATTTCCAATCAATCAATATAGAATCAAACAAGACACTACAAAGCGATGCCGATCTCACGTAACTAATCAATCGAATAAATATGATTCTTGTTGGATCCCAGCTGATCAAGGTTTGTGCTACACAAAGATATGAGAAACCAATAATAAATCTTCTTTAATTTTCAATTAAACCTTCACAACACCACTTGAATCTGTTGTGATCAATCATGCACATAACGGATTCTGGTAACGATGGGTTATCACATGATGTCTTTAGATCTACAAACAGTTCTAAAGATCCCGTCGACACTTCGATCTAGTTTTAGTGAATCTTATATCAGAAGAGAATATTCTCAAGAATAAACAAACAAGGTGCAATCAAAGTTCAACAACCTTTGGTCAATCAAATCAATCGAAACTAATAAACTGCAATTATCTATTTTTCCACTAGCGATACTCGTAGAACTTCTTGATCCCACGGAAGTCTTTAAACGAGCGTTCGTAAGAGATTTCGCCTAATTAGGGAACTTTCCTCTCTGGATAGACGGCTCCACCAGAAACAACAAGAAGTTGAAGTTTGCCTGGCTCTTAGGATAGTTTGCTAGAAATGAAAACTTAGGTTTTTATAGACCAAGGATGTTTGGACACCAATGAATTTCCAAAACCGAAATATTCTTAAGATATGCAATAAATGCCCAAATCGGTTTTCATAATTCCTGGAAATGCTCTGTCTAATATTTTCCGAAATCTCTCAATAGAAAATCTCCAACTAGTAAATGCACATTACTAATTTTTATTCTCTAGATATATGCATTTAATTGCTGGTAATTAAAGCATATAAAACTAGCAACCTTAATTAAAAGATTCTTGATTTAATTCGAATCGGGATCTCCTTGAGTAATTAAGGAATATCTTTGAACCATAAAAGATAAGAGTTATTGTTCGTGTTCAAAGTGTGTTGACATCTTTTGTATGTAAATCCTCTTTCATATTTACAATTTTGGAATCGATTATACCACATTTCCAAACAAGTTTAAACTTGGTTCATCTGTATTCCAAGACAACTATGTGATTAATCAAATATCAAATCACAATCATGGGTTCAATCGGTTCTACCAATCACTAGGATCGGTTATACCTCAATATGGATTACTTGTGATCGGACACACTAGTTACCAGGATCGGTTACGTCAATTACCAGGACAGGTTACCATATACTCATTGGTATTGCTTGTGATCAGTCACACCAGTTACCAGGATCGGTTACACCAATTACCAGGACTGGTTACACCAATTACAAGGACGATTACGTAACTCTTTTGTGATTGGTCACACCAATTACTAGGGTCACACCAATTACAAATATCAATCATATCATCTCAGGTGATTACTTAGGATCGGTTACACTAATTAATCAAAACCATTCATACCAAATCATAAGTCATGCATTGTGATTGGTTATACCAAGATACATAACAAGTTATGATCGGTCATACTAACTCACACATATTGGTAATCCAAAAATATGCAATGAATAACAATACCAATAAGCTTAGCGATTTCCCTTTCGATTCATAAAACAAGTTCATGAATGTACTTCCTTTAAACAAATGTAAACATTGTTTCCTAGGATGAAATCTTCACCTTTACCCAATCTCATAATTACAATAGCATTCATAAGATTATGTCGATGTCATATTGTTGATGGTGGTTTTTAGCTCAGGGATAAATTTGTAAAACCTTGCATCTGATGTGTCGTCACTCTGCGAGGAAACAGAGCCATGTGTGTCAACCTCTCCTCTGGCACGTTTATTGAGCCGTTCAATATAGTTACATGAAATTTATTCAGACTGGCGCATGTAGCAACAATCCCAGGCATTCTGTAAATTTTGGCACCTTGACTACACTCAATTAATATAAGTTTTTTGAATGATTTCTGTGCTATGTTCCCCGGCTGAACCCTTAATGTTGATATGGCATGATAATTTGTGTTCACTAGCAGCAGAGTAGCACGAATTTCCAAATGTCAAGGATAAGGTCTTTGCATAAAGTATTCAATCAGATAGCATGCTGCTCTCTGGCAACGAACTTAAAAGAACTTTGTTTCAAAACATAGAATTCAATCAATTATCCTGACTAATTTGCAAAAGTTAGGGTTTTGCGCCTTGCGTGGTATATCAGACCTTGCTTATCGAAATTAAGCATAGGCAAACTAGGTAATTAATCCGCCATGGATTAGCAGATGCAAAATCTTTCCCAGAATCAGAAAACAAGAAGCCGCAGGATAGGAGCAGCAACAAAGAGAGGAGTGGTCATGTCTTAGGCCAACTGGAGCCATTTTCCATTGGCCACGCCCCATCCTAAACCGGCCATATTTCTCTCGACCAATCAGGTCGCCTTGAACTCGCCACACACACATAAGTTGTGGCTGGGCTCATACTTTCAGGCCTTATTTCCCATCGACCAATCAGGTCGCACTAAACCTGTTACGCGCACCAAAAGCCGCTCCGCTTTAACGTTTCGCTCCAGAAGCCGCTCATCTTCAACGTTTCGCTCCAGGGGCCATTTCAATTTTTTGCTCCTGAAGCCGCTTCAACGTTCTCTCCATAAGTCGCCACTCCTCCCTGTTAAGGATCATGATCACAACCAGCCAAGGTTCGTAGTTGTGGCCACTTTTTGATCCATCTCTCCAAAGCCCGTGGTCATGGACAGGTTACTCGCTTACGCATCCAGCCAATCCCTTTTCTTCCATGAACGCCCATGCAATTCCAGCCAACCTATTTTGTTTCCACGACAATGTAG
Source organism: Papaver somniferum (assembly GCF_003573695.1). Classification (NCBI taxonomy): domain Eukaryota; kingdom Viridiplantae; phylum Streptophyta; class Magnoliopsida; order Ranunculales; family Papaveraceae; genus Papaver; species Papaver somniferum. The sequence continues at coordinate 216,615,829 of NC_039360.1, forward strand.
TCTCTTCGGATCAAATCTACTGCCAAGAACTGTTGTTGCTCGTTTGTTGATACCAGCCAGAGGTTTACCGTAACAACAACCACTACAAAGCTCAGGAGACGCGGTCAACCCAAAAGTCATAGCCACGACAAGGTAATATATTCTTCAAAGGTTTAGCGTAAGGATATCATCACCTCTCTGCCCAGAAGGCGTGTGCAACATTTTACGAAGCCCACGATGGATCCCAAGCCTACTCAGAGGAAATCATTTCAGTAACCAAAGAGAAGTGCGACTGGGGACTGCTCATCGCGGTCCATCTCTGGCAACAATCAAGCATTCATGAGATAACTCCAGAGACGCGGCTGCAACATTTTTCTTGAAGAGACAGAGGGAGCCACGATTAACGACGTAACTCTCCCACTTCTACCTCTTCGTTATCCAGAATTTTTCGTCCATGAGATGATTCCAAGAATCCCAGCATCACATCCAGAAGAGTATAATAAGATTGTATCAAATCCCATAAGCAAGGATTCAAGGCGATGCAATTAAAGTAGGCTACAGTTGGGGACTGAATCCTCCTTCAGGTTTAGAAGTTTGAACGCAGACACCACCTTACCGATGAATGCAGTAGAAGCACATCTTCCACGAGAAAATAGGCTCAGGATAATTACACATGGGTACTACCAACATGGGATGCTTTCACTCCCCTCAACCAGGTTATTTCTGATTTCAACATCATTACTGTCGAAGTTTTACGAGCCGCAAGAATTCCTCAACATGAAGACGTACACATGCATCAAAGACTCCAAAAGCACGCCACAGAGATACATTCACTTATCCGGCCACACCATTGGATCTAACAGAAATATAACTGGGGACTGCTCACCGCATCCCATTCCATACAATAGTTCAAGATTCAGAAGATGGTTCAAATGATATCACTTGGAACGAAGACATTGAAGACTTGATAGCAGCACATCGGCAACGGAACGCTCTCAGCTCGTCTACTTCACCCAATGGCTCTAGAAGATTTCGGCCATGCAATCATCCACAGCATATCATCATCGCAATAAGAAAGTACAGGCACCCGATAACCAAAAGTCAACGATGGACCAACAACGCAGCCACAATCTCCAAGAGTAGCCATGACATGATCATTGCCGAGCATATATTTCATCCATCCATCCCAAGAGTGCAATGGAGTTTGGTAAATTTTGAAATCTACTGGAAAGGTTATATACTCATTCTTCTGGAGTCAAAACCTTATTACACATTATGGAGAAGATCGATGGTACTGTTGAGTGGCTACATGCGCAAAATGGAAAAGAGAACCTACCTTGAGTTCTCCTGGCTCGCCTGCTGCTGATTATAACTATTAGAGATTGCTTTGTTGTCATTAATGCTCACTCTATCACGCTAAAAAATGATGAAGAGGAGCCGGTCGCTGCAGACGAAAGAACGGAGTCGGACGAGAAACAAAAACAGAAGAGAATCGATATCCCTTTTCATACGAACGAAGTTTCCAGAGTTTTAACAGAAGAAGGATTCCTCCTTGCTCCATGAACGGGAATAGATGACTGGGCGCATCACACTCATGCTCCATAGCCGAACAAGCCGTGTGCCAATATCTCCGCTCCATGACCTAACCAGCAGCGCACCAGCACGAGGAACACCAGTCGCTCAACCTGCAAAGCTCCGTGGTCAGGCCAGCGCCAACGATCCGTACCACCAGCACCCCGTGGTCAAGACAGCGCCAACGCTCCGAGCACCAACATCAACAGTTCGTGGTCGAAGTTGCAGCACCATCAACGCTTCGTGGTCGAAGTTGCAGTACCATCATCACCGCTCCGTGGCCGAAGTAGCAACGCCATCCACCGTTCCACGGACTGAAGCCAAGTGCCGTTTTCACCATTCCATGGACTGAATCTAAGTGTCATTTCCACCGTTCCACGAACCAGGAGACATCAACACCATCTCCATCCTCCAGCTCCACGGTCGAGCCAAAGTTTCAACGCCATCTCTAACCGTCTCGTGGTCAAGAAAACGACGTCGTTTCCACCATCCCAAGGATTGAAGCCGTTTCCACCATTCCATGGACTGAAGCCGCTTCCACCATTCCGCTGACTGAATCCAGTTTCCACCATTCCGCGGACTGAAGCCAGTTTCCACCGTTCCAAGTCAAGCACCATCTCTGCATGTTCCATGACCTAGCCAGCCAGCGCCCACTCTGCGGACCAAGTTGCAATTACATCTCTGCCGATCAGTAGCCAAAGTTGCAGCACTGACGCCAACACTCTATGGCCAATCCGGAATTACTCAGAGCCGCCGACGCAAGGGTCACATATTATTCATGCCTCCTGCCAAAGGTTAGCCAAGTTTTCCTGGAAATCTCTTCATGACCTGCCGTTTTGATTTTATCCTTGTCTGTCACCATCTCATGTTTACCCCGAAACAATGCCACTGTTACGGGCTAAGCATGGGACTTAATATTGATGGTGGTTTTTAGCTCAGGGATAAATTTGTAAAACCTTGCATCTGATATGCCGTCACTCTGCGAGGAAACAGAGCCATGAGTGTCAACCTCTCCTCTGGCACGTTTATTGATCCGTTCAATATACTTACATGAAATTTATCCAGACTGGCGCATAGGCATTCTGTAAATTTTGGCACCTTGCCTATACTCAATTAATATAAGTTTATTTGAATGCTTTATGTGCTATGTTCCCCGGCTGAACCCTTAATGTTAATATGGCATGACAATTTGTGTTCACTCGCAGCAGAGTAGCACGAATTTCCAAATATCAAGGATAAGGTCTTTGCATAAGGTATTCAATCAGAAAGCGTGCTGATCTCTGGCAACGAACTTAAAAAGAACTCTGTGTCAGCACATAGAATTCAATCAATTATCCTGACTAATTTGCAAAAGTTAGAGTTTTGTGCCTTGCGCATTATATCAGACCTTGCTTGTCGAAATTAAGCCTAGGAAAACTAGGTAATTAATCTTCCATGGATTAGCAGATGAAAAATCTTGCCCAGAATCAGAAAACAAGGAGCCGCAGGATAGGAGCAGCAACAAAGAGAGGCGTGGCCATGCCTTAGGCCAACTGGCGCCATTTGCCATTGGCCACGCCCCATCCTAAACCGGCCCTATTTTCCTCGACCAATCAGGTCGCCTTAAACTCTCCACACGCACATAAGTTGTGGCTGGGCCCATACTTGTCGTCCCTATTTCCTATCGACCAATCAGGTCGCACTAAACCTGCTACGCGCACCAAAAGGGTGGCCACACCCATGCTTAGCCGGCTCCATGCTTTCATTGAACAATCAGGTTTCTCTAAACCTGTCAAAGCTTTAAAAAGGGTGGAAATTGTGTCAAAAGGTTACCCTACAAATTTGGCTTCCCAAAACCATGCCAACATGCTAACAACATGTCAAACATGCCAAAAACAAACATGTCAGGCGCACATGCCAAACGGCATGCCGAACATGCCAAATGCTCATGCCAGGCGCACATGCCAAACGACATGCCAAACATACCAAAAGAATGCCAATAGCACACGCCAAACATGCATGCCAAGTGCACATGCCAAACGTGCCACCTGCCGCATACTATATGCCATATACGATAATTAGGGTTTCGACATGCCAAACCTTAATTTAGGAAAAGTTGCCGCGCCAACCGAGCCAAACAATGTTCCACATAACATGGGGATCAATGTGGCCATTAAAACTGATGTTGTCATACCACGTTTGAATCTAACAGCAACGTGTAAAAAATCCAGCGGCCATGGCTACGCCAGGCGCCACTTGCACCATCGTGCCGCTGGAATGCACAAACTATGCCAGCCATGCCGCAACGCCACTAGCATGCACTAAAGGCGCCATTGTGCCATTGTCAGGCGCCAACGGAAGGTATCCACAATCAACGGCTACCCTTTCCCATGAGATGCAATCTCAGCCATCCAAGTTTGCCACCAAACTAACAGACTTGTGGCAACTTTTAGGCGACCAGCCTCCTAAATCCCGTGTCCATGGCTACGCCAGGCGCCAGTTACAACATCATGCCGCTGGCATGCACAAACTGTGCCAGCCATGCCGCAATGCCACTGACATGCACTAAAAGCGCCAGTGTGCCATTATCAGGCGCCAACAGAAGGTAGACATAATCAATGGCTACCCTTCCTCATGAGATGCAATCTCAGCCATCCAAGTTCGCCACTGAACTGATAGACTTGTGGAAAGTTTCAGGCATCCAGCCAAGACGAGTTTAATAGCATCACATGCTATTTTCCTGCGGCAAGTCTCGTGATTTTGACTTGCCAAAGTGCTACATGTTTTCCACAAAGAACACTCGAGACATCAAACATGTCACAAACTGGGGGATACTCATCAAGGTATTCGTCTAGGCGGTTTACAACGTGCGGCGTGCAATGCGCCCGTTACAAGAAAGTGTCATCAAGAAGGGAGGTTAGTAATGGCAAGAAGTAATGGTGTAAACGTTTCCTTCATCATGGAAGTATAAATTATAACGTTACACGTTACTCCACTCTTCCACCACTCAATCGTTTACACTTCCTACGAGATCAGGGTACGTTTTATTATGACTTGTATAAATAGGTTTCACCTATTTCCACCAAACAACAAGTTTTTGGTCGGCAACAACATAGTATCCAAAAATCACCAAGAACTGATAGCTTTTCACTCTGCAAGCCAGTTCGACTTTCTGATACAAGTCATAAAACAAGCCACATCTTCAGAATTAACCATTCTGGTCTCAACACTCTCTTCGCTTCCCTCCCTAAGACCAACCCTTCTCATTCACTTTGTGACCGAAGCAAGACTGGAACAACCATTTCTTGGTTTAGGCCAGGATTGTACAGATTGATCCCTCGAATCAAAAGTACTCCCGTGCAGTGCATTGTTTAGGGTCTAGACTCGTTTGTCATCCACACACACGAAATTACCAAAACCAACAGAAACCGTTTTCACCCTCAAATACATATCTAAGAAGTTCAAAAGATAAGCGTTATACTTCATCGTCTAATGCCTTAATATTATGATCATATGATCATGTCTCACTACTAGATTAAAATATTCATTCACATCTTCACAGTTATCTTTTCAATATAACACGACTTGGAAGATACGTTAGGAATGAAACAATTCAAGTCAGTATTACTAACCTCAAGAGGAAGGATGATGTCGTCGTTGTAGCTCGTTACTTCTTCGCATTCTTCGGGTCTTCGAGTAATACTTGTGTGTCTCATATTCCTATACTTTCTAGTCTAATCTATACGAAGTTGTCTCTAGTACATAATCAAATGACTCTTAGATGAGTTTTGGTTCACTAAAATATGAAAACCAAACTTGACATACTAACGTTTGGTGGGTTCAACCGAGCTATGCGTTGATAATATTTTAAAATCTAGTGAAAAAGATATTGACCCTAGGGGAGGGGGGCACCTGGTCCTCATGGGTTTCCCCCGGTTTCTATCAACACCATTGGGATGTCCTTAGAGAAGACATCACTATATGGGTTTAAAATGTTTTCAAACATAAATGCTTTAGTCAATAAATAAACTACATTTATATATCTTTGCTTCCTAAGACTAAAACTCCAAAAAACCCAAATGACTTTAGACTCATTAGTCTAAGCAATGATTTGTATAAAATAATAGCCAAAATTATTGCTAACAGAATAAAACCTCTAGTAGACAACTTGATATCTCAGAACCAGTTAGCTTTCGTCCCAAAAAAGACAGATTACTAACAATATCATAGTAGCACATGATATATTATATACAAAACCTGTAAAGTGAAAAAAGGTTATATAGCCCTGATACTAGATTTATCTAAAGCCTTTGATTGATTATAATGGAATTTTATTATAAATTTTTTCAAATACTTTGGTTTCTCTAATGAAATTTGTAACATTATTTATGCATGCATCTTATATGTTTCTTATGTTGTCTTAGTAAATGGTATACATGGAGAGGTCTTTTACCCCACTAGGGATACTAGACATGGTGATCCTTTATCACCCTCCATATTTATAATATGTATGGAAGCTTTATCCAGATTGTTAATTAATGCATGCAGAGAATTTATGTAGTACATATGGAGTATAAAAGTTATTAAAGATTGTCATTCAGTTTCATATTTATTCTTTGTTGATGATTCCTTCCTTCACTTCTGCTAGTATTACTCAAGCTCATAACTTACTTGAAAACTATGAAGTTGACTCTAGTGGTTGGGATTGAAATGAGAAGATTGAGTTCTTTAAAGATGTATGTAATTCAAACAATGTAATTGCATTTACTTATTTCTATAAAATATTTTTTCCATCAAAAAGATAAATACATAAAAAATACATGTTCACATCATACACAAACTTTAGTCTACGGTAGTTGCGAGGAGTAATACCCTTCTAATTACCCCACTTCAACAGTATCTCTTCCTTTACAACTACTTTGGGCCTACGTCGTGAATCCCTAAGCAAATGTGAAATATGCCAGGGATAGTTTGAAGGCTCCGATTCAGGAAAAGACAAAAAAGAATAAAAGAATTGAGTTTTTCCAAGACTCTTATATTCCCCTTCTTCTTCTCTCGCAATAACTTGATTTAAGAAAACATAATTTATTGATTTAGTCTTACATTAATCATCAATTATTTTAACATAATCATTACACAAAATTAATTAGGAAGGACAATTTTGGTATTAATATAAATATTTAGATAGGGAGTGGCTTTAATTTATTTCTAAATGGCTTACCAAAAATAAAATTATAGACCCTCCCGCAACCAAAAAGGATGGTCCCAAAAAATCGTTCAAACTTTAAATCTACTCCCTCCGTCCTAAATTAGATGAGCTAGTTGTAGTTTGCACAATTCTCAAGGCAAGGAGGAAAGAGGAGTATATTTAAGTATTTTTTACAATTATACCCTTATGGATAATAACTAGGAAAACTTAGAAATGATTTATCTCCTAAATTATACCACGGTTTTTCGTGAACTTTATACGGTTGAAAAGCATTTTAAAATACCTATGCAACGAATATACACGTGGCTATCAAATTATATATATTTCTTATAGTAACAATAATCAATTAAAAGGGTAGTTTTAGAAATACCCAATTGATTAGTAAAATAGCTCATCTATTTTGGGACATAATTTAAAACTAAAGTGCAATATATTGAGACCAACCGTTTACTCAAGCGCATTGAAGGGTCTCCGTCTCCTATCGACTCCAGAAAATCCAAGACTGCGGGCAGTGCGAAGAAAACAAGATTCAAAGGTATAATTCCCCGGCTTCGTCGGATGGGATAACGGATACAGTTATGCCAAATCCAAGCAACACAAAGAAAGAGTAAAATTTGAAAATTTCGTATCCCTCCCCATATCCAACAGGTTTCTCCTTTTATACAAACCACCGCACAGTACAACACTTTACACATGTTCTTTGCATATAGGTTGTGTGTCAACTCAATCAATTTACTCGACGTAAGAAAGCTCTGTTCTCTACAGTCAAGGACGCAACACGGTTTCTCTTCAGTTCAGTCTTCTACCTACTGTTCTCACAGAAAAAATTCAAAACAAATAGGGTTTTTTTCACGGTGTGTTGCAAAATCATTTGAACAAGCTGAAATCACTCGCACCACCACTGGTAATGTCTTCTTCTTCTTTACATCAGTTGAGTTTCAGCTTTGAATAGGAAAAAAAACAGAAAACAAAAACCCTTTTAATGGTCTGAGCAATTTCATTTGAGCGTGAGATTTTCTGCTCAATGTTAAGGTTTCAGTTCTTTACCCTTCTACTGTGTTGTTCTTTTTTCATTTTTGAATCGGCAAATGAGTCGGTTTCTGACTCGGACAGAGTCACATGTTAGATTATTTATTTTATTTTATTCTTTTTCCTTCCATAATTGGCAAATCTGATTCTTGGGGGTTGAGTGACCGTGTAGACTAGTCTGATAAATGTTCGAAAGATTATGTTAAATAACCACTTGATCTTGATGAGACGAGTCAGACTCATATATAATGAGTCAGTTGAGTCAGCATAATAGAAACTGTTTAATATGGCTGATTATCTCAGAATTTTGTTGTAAAGTTTGAATTTTTTTGTTTTTGTTTTTGGCTGTGATACTGTGATGAATATTGGATTTTGCCCTTGAAGTTATTAAGCTTGTACGGAAATACTGTTATGTTTTGATTTCAAACAAAATTGCATGGTAGTGCTGTCTACCAGATGGTCCAGATGTAGTATTGTGCTTTTGTTGAACCTCTCATGGTTTAGCATTTAAATCTTTTAATTCCATTGCAGCCATTGACAGAATTACAGTTCTTCTTAAAGTTTGTTCCTTTTTTCAGAATCTCCTTGTAATTGTTTCTTTGCTTCCTTAGTTTGCTATATGATTCCTTTTCTCAAAATCTCCTTGTGCTTACACCTGAACCCAGATGATATTTATGTGGTATTGAGTTGTTTCTAACAACAATTATTCCGCAGTTATCAATCTGTGGATGCACCACCATGAAGGTGGCTCACAAGCTTCCATTTGAGGTTGGTCAGCAGGCAGAAGCAAAGAGTTTTCAAGAGGGATATCGTGGAGCATGGTTTCGGTGCAAGGTAGTTTTGCTTATTATATATATGCTACTATAATGTTATTCTTAGTTGTGCCTCTAAGCTTGAAATGTCTTCCTTTGTTTTTTTTTTTTCAGTACATAGATTGTAAGCAGATCGTGTTTCCATATATATACTCTCTAGTTGTTGCCCGTGGTTATTGGTCACAACAAGATATTGTGTTTTGTTCCTTAGTTTCTTGAGTATGTTTTGTTCCTTGAGGCTTCTAAAATGGTGTGCTCTAGGTATAGTTGGATTTGTTGTTTATAACAATGTTGGGGACTAACTTTCATAATTAAATTTTAATGCTAATCTATGTAGGAGTGACTTTACCGTTTTATATATTATTTTAAACTTACGTAAAAGGTTTATATTTATTTTCTTTGAAAGAAGGTTTCATCTTAGGAAGTTTTTTTTTCTTCTTCTGTATTTGCATTATGGATACCCTCATACACCTTATTTCCTTTACTTTTGTCAGATTCTAGATTGCGGGCAGAGAGGCGCAGAACCTGCCGTTGCATTAGATTATATTGACTATATAAATTATAGTAAGTATGTGCATGTGTTATTTAAATTTCTGTTATGTACTTGTTTTTTAGGCCCGATATATAGGTTTGAGTTATATCTTCAGTGTGTTCCCAGTGCTCCTTACTGATAGAGTAAAAAACTTAATACTGATGATTGTGATACTTAAGTTTCTGGTAATTACTTATTTGGTTATTTTTTACATCTCTTTCATGAATAAGGCCCCATATATGGGTTTGAGTTATATTTTAAGTCTGTTCCCAGTGTTCCTTCCTGATAGAGTAGAAAACTTATTGCTTATGGTATTTTGGCATTGGATATTGAGTCGAAGTTTAGTTGACGTTCATATTGAGCTGCTTTTTTTCTTTTTCTTTTTTGCTTTTCTTTTATTCCTGTATGCTTATTTTGATGTCACATGTGCTGGACTGAAATGACATGGTACTTTGTATTGTAAACTTAAGGTTTTATACTATTATGCTCAGAACAATTGGCAGAGTGCATATGAGTTTCCTCATTCCTGAAAACCTATGATATATACTGGACTAAATATTATGGACATTCTGCAAAATCTTAGGTCTTACGGGAGTTTGAGTTGTCGTATGGGAAAATACAAGAAAAGAAAATAGTGTCTGAGAACTACTGTCCTATTAGTTCTGGAATTCTAAGAAGGTGATATCGGTATTCTTCTTTTTGTGGGATTACAGCTTGAGGTTTTTTGATTATTTCTAATTTTTGACATGATGATGTTTGCAGAAAAATCATGGATTCAATTGTATCGTCTGTGTCCAGCTGAGAAACATAGTGATTTTAAAAAGAGATACCTGATGCTGCGTCCTAGTTATCCTCAGATGTACCATCGAAGTCAAATGCCTGATATATGTGAAATCTCAGAATTGGTAGGAGTTGTTGATGGTGACTGGGAACCGGGGGATTTGGTTGATTGGTTCAAAGATGGTTGCTATTGGTCTGCATGGATCACTGAAGTAATAGATGAGGAAAATGTACAGGTGCGGAAATTTTATAGCCATATAGCTTGATCTAATATTTGTACTTTAGTTCTCAAATATCATAACTACCAAAATGTTTACATGATTTAAAATATTCTGCTAGCAAAGTTGATGTACTCGCGTGCCTTTCGATTAGAGTGTCAGTAAATTGGCCCACGTAATTCGATCTGAAATTGGCAGAATAGAAGACACTGAATCTGTCTTGAAGTGGCCTTTTCCCCCTTCCCTTGAATTAGTCTTGACTTTGTGATAATCACTTCCTTCAAGAAAAGGCTCAGTTTGCCACTGCCGCCTACATGCCTGTTGGTGTTTGCCTTTTTGATTTGTCGGCTACATGTTTACTGAAAGTTTGTCCATACAGTTCAGCGTTGAGACATCTTTAGTAGGGAGAAACCTTGGCCATGGTCTAATTTGGTTGTGCTTAGCGTTAGTCAAGATTGAGAATGGCTGACCAAGACTTGAAGTCAGGGATTAATGATTATATATGAAGTAAAATCCTGTAATAGCTAGTCAGCTGTAGGTTATGAAGTTAGTTTGGACAAAATCCTAGTCAGTTAGTGCTCCTTTCCCTTTTACTGACTCCATTTTTGATTTTTCTGATCTAGATATACTGAACTATTGAGAGCTTAACTTTTGAGGTCCTTAGATAGAGTGAGAGAGAGTCTGGCATTCATCGGATGCGGCATAACATCCTGGAGATCCTGAAAAAACTGTTATCTATTTTCACTTACTACTCATGAACATAAAACACAAAGCTAAACTTAAGCTGGTCCCAAGTAAACTTTGTTTTTCCTTGTGTTCCGAAGGACATAGTTGCTGAGCTTCAGTTTCCATGTGCAAATATATATTTATAATGGTTCATCTATCATTTATTGTCCACTTTTGGTGATCAATTCCTAACGATACGCGGGTTAATCTGCCACCAAAGTTTGCAGTATACCAACTACAATACACCATCAGTTATAGAGTAGGATAGGACTGTGCAAGTTCAAGCAATGTTTGCGGCTTTTAGGAGTTCTACTAAATTTTGGATGGTGATGGTATTTGTGGCATTTAGTGGCGTCTAGTTCACTCTTTCCACAAATTTGTTAACATGGTCGATGGAAATCTATAAGCTGTTTAGTGTTTCACTTGCAAACTTATATAAGTTAAAAACTACTGATCCTCAAGTGTGTGATGTTCAATTTCTGATGTTCTTGCTGCTGGCATACAATTGAGTTATATCTTGCTCTGGTTATTTTTGGTTGCAGGTTCAGTTACCGGAACCTCCCATGGGCGAGGGTGAAGGACAAACTCACAAGGTTTCTTGCAAAGATATACGACCTTCTCTGGATTGGACCCCAGAGCTTGGTTGGATTGCGCCCATCTCCAAGGTGAATTCTCTGCAGTTATCTGCATCTATGAGTGTGGGAAAAACTAACTCTATCCTTCTATATGTTATCTGCATCTATGATCTATCATTTCTCAAATTCCCTCTATCTTAAATGGTTTCGATTTCAGTTTAGCCATCTTCATGTCATGTCCGCTCACACATTATGCCACTATTTCCCCATTTTTCTTGGAGATAACTTCCCTTAAGAAAACGTGTGTATTAACATCTTTTATCTGGTCTATATATATATATATATGTGGGAAGGGAGATATACTGTGCCTTATTGCAGCACGTGCTTTTCAAAATTAGCGAAGGTCCAAATGGGGATGACGAGCCAAGGAAGGGTTCTAACTTATAATGATATACATATTTGTGGATTTTGTCTTAGCGAGAAAGTCATTATGTATCACCAGCCTAACAGAGGTGGTAAATACTTTTCTGGACTATTGATCTTCAGTGAAAATGCCGTTTTACTTCTTTTATTCTGGTTACCTAACCATTGTTTTTTTCTTGTTATTCAAGATATTCATTTTCTAGCATCTATATTTCAAACAGCAAGCTCATAATGCAGTACGAAACTCGTTAAAACTAGAATGAATGTGACTACAATTTGCATGTGCCTGGGCTCCTTCCTGTCCTCTAGTAATACTCATTTCATCTGCTTTTAACTTCTTTTAACTTCATCATTATATGTCGTGGTTGTAGGTAGGTAAGACTTCTCGTCGCCGTGTTCGCTTGATACATCCTACGAGTCCAGGTAATATTTAACTGGGTTTGCTCAATATTGTGTACTCGTTTAGATTATATTTCTCAGCTCATGCTCTCAAATCACCTTCTTTCATGGTTATGGAGTGCGTATTACAGTCTTAACTGAAATGCTTCTCTGGGATATTGTGTACTCGATAGAAAGATGTCACTGACCCTATTTTTGTGCATTGGCTTCCTTACATTGTTCCAGGCACTTTTAGCTGATTTTTTCTTTTGGTTACATCATTTTTTGGTTCTGGATGTAGGTAAAGTTAGAAACAATGCCGTTGGTTCAAGTGAGACACCATCTTATGTTTCTGCACGTAGTTTAGCTGGCTCAGTGCCTCCAAAGTTATCTGCAGATTCTTCAGGAAGGGAGAATCTGAAGCAAGTTTCAGATATGAAGATCAAGAATAGCTCACCAGAACCTCCTACTCATTCTCTAGAAAGAGATATTCTGAAAAAGCAATCATGTAATTTCCTAACCAAACAAAAGACTGACGCATCAAGCATAAAGATTGACAGTGATGCAGAAAAAAACAGTTTGCGGTATAGTTCTTCAAGTGCAGACGGTGATAATTTTGGACCGGTTTTATCAACAAAAGATGTGGCTTCAGCAGAAAGGCGCAAGCTAGCCCTGCATTCTCTAAAAAGAAAACAAAAGCATTCATACAATTTGCTGGACAAACAAAAGGCTGACACATCAATAACCACAGAGAACGGTGCAGCAAAAACCAGTTTGTCAGATAATGTATCAACTACAGATGGTGACAAGTTTGAACCAGTTTTAGCAAGAAAAGAAGTGGCTTCAAGAGATGTGTATGACTATTGTGATTCTTCGAAGAAGATGAGAAGAAGTGAAATTGAATCAAATTCAACATCCTCTGACACATTGGAGTCTTGTATTATGGACTTGGAGGGACTGATAAATAGGGTCAAATGGCTCAAAGGAGCATTAGCTTATGGGGTTCAGTTTTCAAGTCTTATGCAGCCTTCATTGACTTTTCTGGAGACTCGGCATCCCTTGCAGGTTGATAACACTGCTTTGGACCTGTAAGTTGAGGGTCATTGCAGTATGTATAATGTATAATGAAAAGTTAGTAGGATTCCAACATCAGATTAGTTTTTTGACTTCTGTGTAGTTTTTAAGTTTACTGATTGTTTTTAAGCACATAATGAGTCTGAAGTCTGTCACACCTGCCACAGGTGTTGGTTTGATTTGCTGATTTCAAAATTAAACTCTACTTCTCTTGCTTGTTGTTGATCATGTCACAAGAAAAGTTGGCATCCATATATTTATAGATATGCGAAGGGTACTTGAGAGTTGAGAGCTATGCTGTGTGAGGCGTGCCTAAGGCGCCCCTGCACACCTCGTGGAAAATAAAAAAAGGATGATCATCAAGCTAGGAACATGTACTGGTCTGGTGATAATATATGAAGAAAAGTAATTTACTAACGCAAAATATAATTACATTGAAGTACTCGAAATATAATTATACGAAAAACACTGGCTTTGCTAATTGTAGTATGCGAACGTTGATGATGCTGAGGAGTTGAACATTGTTAACATGTTGTTGATGGCTTTGTCTATGAGCGTGGTGCATCATAGCTCTGGGATGTAGTTCGTTGATGACAAGCGACAATGAGGACCACCACGAATGCTAATGCAACGACAATGAGAATCAAAACTGTTGCGCCCATATTTGGAGTTGTGTGATCTATTCAAGCACTGGAGATGGCTATTTATATCTATGGAGCTTATTGATGATTAGGCGGTTTATTTATAGAAATTTCCTTTATTGAACACCATACTTATATTTAGCAAGATGTTTGATTTGTCATTCCATAAAAAAAAAAACTCAGTTTCATAAATAACATTAGAATTGCTAACCAGGGACTCCATTGCCAATGGGAAAAATACAGTTTAGTACAAAATCCCATCCAAATATACTAGTTAGTCCTAACCCATTTAACTAGGTACAAATTAGTCTTTTTTATGGAAAGTACATAAATAACCTTCCAGCTTTACAATTTAGTCCAAATATTTGTAATTTAGTCCAAAGTGACCCATGATGATGTCAGCAGTTTTAAATAGTAAAAAAATAAAATAAAAACACTTTATCTTTCGAACCCTTTCTCCAAAATTCGCAAACTTTATATATTCGGGAAACTCTTTCCGAGAGTCAGAGCTACAAAAAGAGTACCCGTATGACTATATAATTTTCATTTTATTTATTTTTTTAATTTACATTGGTGTGCAACTATGTACACTGCAAAATCCATAAATTCAACGTCTCATATATGGACTAAATTGACATCGTCTCTGCTTGGACATGGTTCACAGCTGCTAAACCACGTATTGCGAACCATGTCCCTATAGTTGATCTTCAAGGTAACAGACTGCTTTTGCAATAAAAGTTTTAATTTCGTTGTTGCGACGTCCAGGATGTAACTTCATAAATATCACAGGAGCTTGAACTGCCGATGCAGTGCATTCCACATATCTGTACAGAAATAACACCACTAATACCAAGTACACAACTAACCAAAATGTAAATAGAGAAGTTAACTAAGATAAATATTCTTACTCATGCTCCACGACAATATCGTGAAAGAACTCAGTTGGATTGAGAACCTCCAACCACTCATGTGATGTTGCCGGCTCCCATGCTGCCAAGCCACCTTTTGGACCCTATAACCCGTGCATAATCAATGAAAAATATAAGCGAAAATCTTCCTCTAAAAATTATTTTTCAATGCAATAAGTATAACAAAGAAAGGCAAACAACAAAATAAGAGTATAATGCTTTGCATAACCTTGAACCGCTTGGACCAGTATGTGCAGACCTACCCGTATTGACTAAGCATAACATGGAAACTCAGATGGATTTGAACCATTAATCCCCACAAACCTTGTGATAGGCTCGGGCGCTCTACCATTTTAAGCTTATGAGTCCCCAAATTTAATTCATAAAACCAAAAGAGAAAAAAATTGATGTCAAAGGTGCATAAGGTATACAGTTCTATACACATTCACAATCAACAGGTGTACAACTATGTACACGGTAATAATTAACGAGTGTACAACTACATACACTTTAATAATCAGCATGTGTATAACCATGTACTCAATAAGTATGAACATGTGACAAATATGTGAATACTAACATAATAAAATAAAATAAAATGAATGTTTTATAGATGAACTTTAGAACAAGGGTTAAATGGTTAAAGTCGGACTAGTAAACCTTTCATTAGGAACCTTGCCGTACACAATACATGCCATATGTGTTAAATAAAATGCAAACTTACCAGAATAATGTCAGAAGTAAGGAGGAAATCCACTCTGTAACTTACAAGAAAGGCAGTCTTTCATTGTAAAGCTCCAATTCTGAAGTCCTGAAAAACCCAAAGTTAATGCTCCTTAGCATGAGTCAAAAGATACGTAGACATAATAATTGCAAGTACAAGGAGATCGTGACATCACATCGAATACACTTATTCAAAGGCCGAGGGTGCCATATTCAAGGATAAACAGTCCATGGCATTATGTGAAACAGTACAAGTGCACCCACTTATCATATTGTCTTGTAATGACACATCCAGGTCCTTGCTCCCCCCTTGTATTTGACTTCGCCACTATTATGCTTGTCTTGTAATTTAAAGATAATCATAATACCTATTTTTTCTTACCGCGCTTTTCCTTGTCAGCTGCTCCATCATTTTTTTTTCTCACTCTCAGCTTGCCAAGCCTCCTATTCCTCACGAATGAGCTCATGTTGCCTCTTCAAACCAACAACCTCTCGATATGCTACTTCAATTCTATTACTGTAAAATGAAATAAAAGAGAGGGTTGGTGACTATATCCCTATTACAACAAGATACATAATGATCAACAGGTGTACAACTATGTACACATTTAAAATCTATGTGTACAATTATGTATATACTTAGAATCAACATGTGTACAACTATGTACACATTAACAATCAACATTTGTATAGTTATGTATATATTAATATTCAACACATCAACAATCAGATGTGTATAATGGTGTATACATTAATATTCAACATTTCCATGTATAAGGATTCTAAAAGTTTAACCAACAAACCCGAATAAGTACCATTTCTACCTTCGATGGACCAAGATTGTACACCAAGAGGCTTTCTTAGCCACCCTTAATTAGTTGTATTTCATACCCTAACTGCTGTTGCTGCATTAGGATCAACTTTCTTACAATTATGTACACATTGAGAATCAATATATGTATAACATGAAAAGAGGGTATGAATTATTTACGGGCCTACGACTTAGGTATGCGTCAAGAGATACATAGAAATAATAATTGCAATTACAAGAGAATTGTGATATCCAGTTAAATATACTTACTCAAGGCTAACAGTCCCTTCTCAGCATAGTTCTTGGCATGGTCAATTAAAAGATAACTGTAATACCTGTTTTTTCATAACGCGCTTTTCCTTATCAGTAGCTCTACCATTTACTTTTTGCTCACTCTCAGCTTGCAAAGTCTCCTCTACCACACGAATGAGGTCATCTTGCCTCTTCAAAGAAAAAACTTCTTGATATGCTACTTCAATTCTATTACCGTGAAATGTAAAGCAAGGAAGATAATTATCAACAGGTGTACAATTATATACACATTAAAAACTAACATGGGCACAATTATGTACACATTAAGAACCTACATGTGTACAACTATGTACACATACAAAGAATAAAAAGATATGACCCAAATGATCCAATCGTAAATATGTTTCAATAGAAATAGACGTCCCTTCACCATTATCATTAAATTCCAGTACCATAAAAACATATTTCGCAAATGGAAGAAAATAATTAGTGTACATAAATAACATAAAGCTCACAAGATAACACCTCTTCCACTTTTATGTGCATCTCACTGAAAACATCAGCGAAGACATATAATAGACTTCTTCTTGTACCCATATCTACGTAAACCATACGAAGTATCTGAAATGCCAAAGCAAGTGTGCTCCAAAATGGAGATATCTTGAGTGATACATGTTTAACAAAATACTTCCATTAAGAACTGACATTCAATGAGCAACTACTGCAATACTCAATTCCATAATCTATAGCTACTACCTGATTGATAATAAAACCTACCAATACTCAAATACTACAGTAATTAACTATAATTGATGTACAAACATATACACCTCTGTACCAAGCACAAAAAACACAGTGCACTTTTATGTGCACCGTGTAAAACTGGTGTACAAGAAAATACACATATCTTGTTGAAACTGCAAGCTCATATGGCCTAGCAGTTTAGAAGTTTTTACAGCAAAGTGGAGCTTCTCCAACATTTGTTTAGAAAATTTGAACGGATCAGATTCAAAACCTAAGCCATATAAATCCTGCTTTAGATTTAGTACAAACACATGCAAGGAAGAAAAGTATAAGTACCCATATAAGTACAAACACATGCA
This sequence comes from Papaver somniferum, assembly GCF_003573695.1. Taxonomy (NCBI): domain Eukaryota; kingdom Viridiplantae; phylum Streptophyta; class Magnoliopsida; order Ranunculales; family Papaveraceae; genus Papaver; species Papaver somniferum. The sequence continues at coordinate 216,633,553 of NC_039360.1, forward strand.
AGGAAGAAAAGTATGAGAAACAGTATACACATTTATCAGAAATGAGTCGTCGACGGAGTATAACGTTCAACTGGATATGGGTACTTATCCTTTTCTTCCTTGCATGTGTTTGTACTAAATCTAAAGCAGGATTTATATGGCTTAGGTTTTGAATCTGATCCGTTCAAATTTGCTAAACAAATGTTGGAGAAGCTCCACTCTGCTGTAAAAACTTCTAAACTGCTAGGACATATGAGCTTGAAGTTTCAACAAGATAGGTGTATTTTCTTGTACACCAGTTTTACACGGTGCGCATAAAAGTGCACTGTGTTGTTTGGGCTTGGTACAGAGGTGTATATGCTTGTACATCAGTTATAGTTAATTACTGTAGTATTTGAGTATTGGTAGGTTTTATTATCAATCATGTAGTAGCTATAGAGTGTGGAATTGAGTATTGCATTAGTTACTCATTGAATGTCAGTTCTTAATGGAAGTATTTTGTTAAACATGTATCACTCAGGATATATCCATTTTGGAGCACACTTCCTATGGCATTTCAGACACTTCGTATGGTTTACGTAGATATGGGCACAAGCAGAAGTCCATTATATGTCTTAGCTGATGTTTTCAGTAAGATGCACATAAAAGTGGAAGAGATGTTATCTTGGGAGCTTTATGTTAGTTATGTACACTAATTATTTTCTTTCATTTGCGAAATATGTTTTTATGGTAGTGGAATTTAATGATAATGGTTCAGGGACGTCTATTTCTATTGAAACATATTTGTGATTGGATCATTTGGGTCATTTTTGTTTATTCCTTGTATGTGTACATAGTTGTACACATGTTGGTTTTTAATGTGTACATAATTGTGCCCATGTTGGTTCTTAATGTGTATATAATTGTACACCCGTTGATCATTATTTTCCTTGCTTTACATTTCACAGTAATAGAATTGAAGTAGCATATCAAGAGGTTTTTTCTTTGAAGAGGAAAGATGACCTCATTCGTGTGGTAGAGGAGACTTGGCAAGCTGAGAGTGAGCAAAAAGTAAATGGTGGATCTGCTGATAAGGAAGCGCGTTATGGAAAAACAAGTACTACAATTATCTTTTAATTGACCATGCCAAGAACTTTGCTGAGAAGGGACTGTTAGCCTTGAGTAAGTGTATTTAATTGTATATCGCAATTCTCTTGTAATTGCAATTATTATGTCTATGTATCTCTTGACGCATACCTACTTCGTAGGCCCGTAGATAATTCATACCCTCTTTTCATGTTATACATATCTTGATTCTCAATGTGTACATAATTGTACACAAGTTGATCCTAATGCAACAACAACAGTTAGGGTATGAAGTACAACTAATTAAGGGTGGCTAAGAAAGCCTCTTTGTGTACAATCTTGGTCCATCCAAGGTACAAATGATAGTTGTTCAGGTTTTTTGGTTAAACTTTTAGAATCCTTATACATGGAAATGTTGAATATTAATGTATACACCATTATACACATCTGATTGTTGATGTGTTGAATATTAATATATACATACAAATGTTGATTGTTAATGTGTACATAGTTGTACACATGTTGATTCTTGATAGACACATTTTTGTGTCTAATTTGTCTCGATTCTATATATTGATAGTGCTCATTTTTGTACTTATTATGGTGTTTTATGTGTGTGTAGGTATTTTTGGCCAATAAATATTTTTGGAAAAATCGGCTCGAAAAGTTGTCTAAAAGTGCCCGGAGGACACTTGTTATTCGGACTCTCAGCATGGATAAGGGGCACCCTCAGGACACCCCAAGGCAGCTGCTAAAGGCACCCTTACTCTGGATAGGGGGGCCTCTTCTTCTTCACAATTCAAATGAAGATTTTGGCGGGAAAAACGACAGCAGTCGTGAAGGTTTGGAATTGGATTTCGCAAGGGATTCGACCAGATTCGATTGCATATATTTGTTGGGCTGGACTTTCTGGATCACAACAGGGCTGGTAGATTGATTGGACTCAACCAATTGAGGCTGGATAAGCCGCGAGAAGAAAACAGAGGAGGAAGAAGTTTTCGGGGTCTGTTGAGATTATATTGGGCAGTTACGGGTGATTTGAGGGAAGATAACCCTTCCTGAGATTCGTATCAATCTAATAGAGGAACTGGAATGACCTGTACAGCTCAGAAATGCGTAGATAAGAGTTCGGAAAGTGGAGAAGTCCGAGACTTTATGCCGAAGAAAAGAGAGAATTAAATCGAGTATTAGGGTTCCTGTTGGCTATAAAAAGGTTGCTTCAAGTCACAGAGGGGACGAACAGTTTGGGGTAGTTTAGAGAACCAGAGGAGACAAAAATCACGAGTTGCAGGAAAGCTGTTCTGCTGGTGCGGCTGAAGAAGACGAAGAACATCAACCCACGCCCAACTGTCGCAGAACACTGTCGTTGTTCTACAGCACTTCGCTTCTATCGTTACTGTAACAGTCTTATTCATTCTGTTTCTCTTGTAACAGTCGATCTGCAACACATATAAACGTTGCAATTGAACTGTTTTACTCCCTTTGAGTCTCTTCATCTTTGAAAACACCTTTTGAGCAATGGAAAAATATTTTGAATCTGTTTTTGATATGAGGAGCTAAACCCCATTGCTGAGCCGATAGAGGAAGCTATTTTTCCAATAAAGAGTGGTATTTTATATTTATCTTATTTATTACAATTATTTATATGATTATTTGCCTTGTTTGAGAATTGTTTTAATGATTTTTATTCAACAATTGTGATTTCCATTTATGGTATATGCTTGGACTTAGGTTTTTGATATCCCATGCTTTTAATTTACACTTGTTATTTTAAAAATCTACTTGTTGCAACATCTTAGAATCAAATTAAACGAAAAAATTGAATAAATATAAATATTGGATTTAAATCACTTTGAACTTGGAAAATAGTGGAACTTAGCCTCAGTGTTCTTATAATATTGATAACAACATCATCTTTGTTTGAGTTTTCTATTTTTGTTTTAGAATTTAAGTCTATATTTTATCCTTCGCAAGTCTGAGAATCGAAACCACTTTTATCACTATCTACAATCACATCAATTTTTGGCGCCGCCGACGCGGATTTGCTTTTAGGGTTTTTATTATTTTTGTTCTTTTTTACGTTTTTGGGTATTTATATTTTGTCTACAGGTTTTGGATCATAAAGCGAATTGAGCCAAGGAGTTTGGTGATTTCGTAAAGACTGGAACTTAAAGCATAAAGACTTGGAGCGAAAGCTTAAAGCGAAAAGAACGGAGAAGAAGACAATTTCTTTTTAGATATTTTCTTTTTTTTTTTTTAGGGTTTGTTTATTTTTCTTTATAAAAAAAGAAAAAAAAAGAGAGAACTGTATTAGGATTTGTTATTTTTGTAATTTTTTCTTTTCTTTTTGGACACTTGGACATTAAACTTTGGACATTATTATTTTTAAACCCTAAGGAAGGGTTGGTTTAAATATAAACTGTGTGCAGAGAAGGACGGTGATTACGATATCGCCTCGGCCCCTCGGGTTCGTACATGACATAGGAGTCGTGGCCCGAGTCGACTTTAGAGGGTCTTCGCCCGTCTGGTACGGGAGGTAAGTTTTTCGAAACACCCGCGAATCCCATGTCAGCGGGTTTACTGTATTCCTTTGTTTGCATATATGCTGAGGACTTGAAAACGGCTGCTTTAATTTCCTACTAAAGGGCAAGGACTGGCCATACAAGATAAGGGTTCGGATTTCATCACCGTTCTCTTCTTGCCCGCCTTAGGAAAACGAAACCAAACGCGAACCTAAGCCTAAAATTTTGACTAGAACGAGACCTATAGGGTAACGAGCTTAATAGGAAAGTCGTTCGAAGAATATTGATTAATCTTTTGAGCATACTTCGAAGTTCTTGAAGGTTTCTGTGAGTTGAATGCGTGACTGCGCCGCCTTGTAACCGGTGAGGCCTTGGGTATCAAAGCTCCACTAAGATTCCCTCGCCTCGATTCAACTTACTTTGACTCGGATTGATTCCAGAGGGGTTTTCTCAGATTGTAACGAGTTCCTTTTCGAAAGAGTAGAAGCTGGTCTAGAAACAATCTAAGTGGAGCCATCATGCTTTCTGTTTGCTAGAAATTTAGGTTTGATTTGGTTGAGTCAGCCTTGTTTTGTGTTTGCATAGAATTCCCTACCTTATTCTGTTGCATGCCTGAACGTAAAAGAGACGCCCTAGGTAGATTTGTTAAAGAGAAACCTAGTAGTTCTAAGCGTCTTGATTACCTCAATTTAGAAAGTCTGATTCGTGAAGATTCCGTTTTTGAACGTCCGTTTGAGGAAAGAATACATGATAGTCCAATAGCACCAGAAATGGCAACTTTGAAAGCCTTGTTGAATCCTACTAGGACTACTCGTCCCTCGCGTATCAGGTTACCTGAAACTGAAGCAAATTATGAACTTAAGCCTGGAACCTTACAGTTGCTCCCAATCTTTTTAGGAAAATAAAATGAAATCCCCTATTTCCATGTTAGGGACTTTGAGGAAATTTGTAGTACCCTGAAAATTAGAAACCTTGATGATGATGCTTTAAAACTCAGGTTATTCCCCTTTTCCTTAAAATATAAAGCCAAGTCGTGGCTGTATAGTTTGGCTTCCGAATCAGTTGAAACCTATGAACAACTTACATCTGCCTTTTTGAACAAGTTTTTCCCTAGGCACAAAACCTCGTCTATTAGGACGCAAATGTGCACATTTACACAACAGGAGGCAGAATCTTTGTATAGGTATTTGGAAAGGTTCAATGATTTATTAGCCCAATGTCCTCATCATGGTTTAGAAAAGGTTAGGTTAGTTCAGATCCTTTATGAGGGTTTAGATTATCCCACCACAACTACAGTAGAGTCCATGTGTACAGGTGGGTTTGAAAACCAAACAGTTGATGATGCGATGACATATTTGCATGAAATCGCCGAAAAGACCCAACAATGGGAAAGCAATGGGGTACCCCAGAAAAAAATTCTTCTAGGAAGAGGAAACGTTAATAGGGTAGAAGGAATATTTGAATCAGATGCCAAAATTGCTGCTATAGCGAAAAGGTTAGAAACTTTAGAAGTGGGTCACACTAGTGGTAGATTGGAGCCTTTTTGGGAAGGCCATAATAATGAAGAGCAAGCCAATGCTCTCTATAATAACACTAGGTATGATAACCGTCCGAAGTTTGGCCCATATTCAGAAACCTATAATCCTGGTTGGAGAAACCATCCGAACCTTTCATGGTCTAAGGGCCAGAGTCAAGGTCAGTTTAGTAATTATAATGCTCCCCCAGGTTTTGGTTACACTAAGAATTCATCAGGCCCAGAAAACAAAACGACTGGCTTAGAGGAATCTATTAAGATGTTAGCAAAAACTCAGGATATGTTAGCACAAAGCCAAATTAGTTTTCAACAGGAAACCAAGCAGAACTTTCAAACTAATGCTCAGAGCTTTGCTAAGCTAGAACTTCAAGTCGACCAAATAGCTAAGACCTTAAGTGAGAGAGATAACGGAAGGATCCCTAGTCAGACTACCCCCAACCCTAGAGGAGTTCATGAAGTAGGTGCAAAACCATCGAATCAATTGAATGCTATTAGAACCCTTAGGAGTGGTAGAGTAGTAGAAAATCATGTAACCATGCCCGATAGTGAACATACTGTAGTTCACCTCTCAGGATCTCATCCCTCCGGACCACTAACTGAGGGGACTGATAAAATTTCCGATAATGCCAATTCGGTTCCCGAGAGGTATAATTCTTTGCCTAGAGCCCCATTTCCCCAGCTATTAGCATCAACAAAGAAGGAATCGAACTTTAATGACATATTGGAGGTTTTTAAGCAAGTTACCATAAACCTTCCTTTATTAGATGCAATTAGGCAAATTCCTGCTTATGCCAAGTTCCTTAAGGATATGTGTACGCGAAAGAGAAAACTTAGTGTCCATAAGAAATCCTTTTTAGCTAGTCATGTAAGTTCAATCATTCAGAACACTACCACTCCAAAGTACAAAGACCCAGGTTCCCCAACCATTGCTTGTACAATAGGTAAACACCGGGTAGAAAAATCTTTACTTGCCTTAGGATCCAGTGTGAACTTACTGCCGTACCATGTGTACTTACATCTAGGACTTGGTGAAATGAGACCTACTCAGATAACACTGCAGTTAGCTGATAGGTCTGTCAAAATTCCTCGAGGTGTTATCGAGGATGTTCTTATTGAGGTCGACAAGTTTATTTATCCAGTGGATTTCGTGGTCCTAGATACCCAACCTGTCCCTGACCCAGAGAACCAGATACATGTGATTTTAGGTCGCCCATTCTTAGCTACGTCTAATGCGATCATAAACTGTCGAAATGGTGTGATGAATTTATCCTTTGGTAATATGACTATCGAAATGAACATATTTAATGTCAGTAAGCTACCTTATGAGCTAGATGACACATGTGTTAAAGAGGTGAATATGATAGAATCCTTAGGTCAGGAGTCATTACCAAACATCTTGTCTGAAGACCCATTAGAGAGTTGTCTATCCCGTTTTGGTTTAGATTTTGACGATTATAGTACCATTGAACAAGTGAATGCTCTATTATATTCTACCCCTGTGTTAGACACTGATAGATGGAAAGCTAGGTTCGAACCATCACCAGCTTCTGAGACTACCTCAGTTCCTTTCTTAGAAGAGCCCCCTAAGTTGAACCTCAAACCACTACCAGATAACCTGAAGTATGTGTTCTTAGGCCCATCTGAGACTTTACCTGTGATTATTGCTGCCGACTTGGATAGTGATCAGGAAAGTAGGCTAGTAAAAGTACTTCAAGATAATAAGGAAGCTTTAGGGTGGTTTATAGCAGACATTAAGGGTATTAGTCCTACCGTTTGTATGCATCAGATTCATTTAGAGGAAGACTCCAAACCGTCTAGGGAGATGCAACGTCGACTGAACCCTAACATGAAAGAAGTAGTTCGAAAAGAGGTGCTTAAGTTGTTAGATGCGGGTATTATCTACCCAATTTCAGACAGTATATGGGTCATCCCCGTTCAGGTTGTTCCCAAGAAATCAGGTATCACTGTAGTCCAGAATGAGGATAATGAGTTAATCCCAACCCGAGTGACCACGGGATGGCGTGTCTGTATCGACTATAGGAAATTGAACAAGGTCACAAGGAAGGATCACTTTCCCATTCCTTTTATCGACCAAATGCTAGAGAGATTATAGTTTCTATTGATTTTTAGATGGCTTTTCCAGATATAATCAGATCGTTATTGCCCCAGAAGACCAAGAGAAAACCACTTTTACCTGTCCCTTTGGTACATTCGCGTATAGACGCATGCCTTTCGGGATGTGTAATGCCCCTGCGACTTTTCAGCGTTGTATGATGAGCATATTTTCTGATATGGTAGAACGATTTTTAGAGGTCTTTATGGATGATTTTTCAATGTTTGGTTCATCTTTTAATGAGTGCTTGCATCATTTAACATTAGTGTTGACTAGGTGTAAGGAAAAGAATTTAGTGCTTAATTGGGAAAAATGCCATTCCATGGTTAAATCAGGAATTGTTTTTGGGCACATCATTTCTTCGAGGCTGACTGATGCCTTATGGGATTACTGTACCGCGTTTAAGACACCCATTTGAATGTCACCCTACCGTTTAGTATTTGTCAAGGCATGTCACTTTCCTGTGGAGTTAGAGCATAGAGCCTATTGGGATATTAAGCAGTTAAACTTTTCACTTGACAAGGCAGGAGCTCACAGGAAGCTCCATCTCAATGAATTGGACGAGATTCGTAGAGATGCATACGATAGTGATAAGGAGTATAAGAAAAAAATGAAACTTGTGCATGATAAGAATATTTTACGGAAGTCATTTTATCCAGGTCAAAAATTTCTTCTGTATGACACTCGTTTGCATCTATTCCCCGGGAAACTGCGCTCTCGGTGGAACGGTCCTTTTGTGGTCCGTACTGTTTTTCCTCATGGCGCTATTGAGATTGAGACATCAGATGGTACTAGTTCTTCAAAGGTTAACGGTCAGAGATTTAAGCCCTTTTTAGAGCCTTTTCCTACAGGTGATGTTGAGGAGGTCCCTCTGGAGGACCCTGTTTACCCTTGATTGACCATCAAGGCGATTTGTATGTTGTATAATATTTTTGTCAGTTTTTGGTTTCACTTCACCCAGGTACTATCTTTCCGAACTCTCTCTTTACTATTTCCTCATGTTACTTATATTTTTGGTACTGTTCTTTCATTCGAAACATTGAGGACAATGTTAGATTTAAGTTTGGGGGTGGGGTAGAAACTTTTTGTTTTAAATAAACTCCAGAGCCGAGAAATTTATGCATATTAAGGATAGTACTAACCTACCAAAGTGGATGGAAGCATTTTGGTTGTAGGAGTTGAGGAACCAATCTGATTAGATGGAAACATCTAGAAGAGTCTATTCATAAAAGCACAGAGCTCAGGTGTTAGAAATAACATGATAGTTTCACCATATCTCGTTGAGTCCTTTTCACTTCTATTTTTTATTTTGTTTTTAAACTATGTTACTCTAAGTGATTAGGTGGGGATCACGATTCAAGTTGTTACCAATACTAGGGTGAATTAGAGTGATTGAGATACCATGAAAAAAAACAAAAAAAAAACAAAAAAAAAAAAGTTGAAAAAGAAAAAGAGAAAAAAAAGAGTTGAAAAAGAAAAATAAAAAAAAGATGAAAAAAAAAATTTGAGCCCAGACCATTTGACCAAAAGGAATAAATTCAATAAAGTCGACCACTGGTACCCTTGTATATGCCAGCTGTGTTGACTAGAGTTAGGATTATCAATCACTGGTTCCCTTGTATATGCCAGTTGTGTTGATATTAGTCAGACTAGTATCTCAGTCCATTAGGATAGGTTCGTTTTTGGCGGAGGCCTTCAGACAGATATGAGGAACACCATTCACCTAGTAAACATCAAAACCATCTACGTTTTTCTATATCCATCTCTTAATCTATCCATGTGATTGGTTTGACTCCGAATATTGATGTCCATAGTGCAACTATCTGAGTAGAGCTCTGTCACTTTATATGAATTTTAGTATGCTTGAGTGCAAACTCGTGTACAACAATTGGAATTTCGCATCAGGGTATTTCTTCCTGTAGTCAATAAGTATGCCAACCAAGGAGATTCTTTAGTGCTTTCCAAGGTTCTGCGTAGATAGCTAGGGTTTGGAGTATAAAGGTTTTGTGGGTATACCTCTGGTAAGCCCTCCCGAGACTATAACTCGGCCACTAGGGCCACCTAGGGGTTTAAAGGCTTATTGCATACGCTAAATGCAATCGACGATGCCTGCGTCAGTGAGTTAGGATTTTATTTTTCTATTTTATCTTTGCTCGAGGACTAGCAAATAAAAGGTTTGGGGGTATTTGATAGACACATTTTTGTGTCTAATTTGTCTCGATTCTATATATTGATAGTGCTCATTTTTGTACTTATTATGGTGTTTTATGTGTGTGTAGGTATTTTTGGCCAATAAATGTTTTTGGAAAAATCGGCTCGAAAAGTTGTCTAAAAGCGCCCGGAGGACACTTGTTATTCGGACTCTCAGCATGGATAAGGAGCACCCTCAGGACACCCCAAGGCAGCTGCTAAAGGAGCCCCTACTCTGGATAGGGGGAGCCTCTTCTTCTTCACAATTCAAATGAAGATTTTGGCGGGAAAAACGGCAGCTGTCGTGAAGGTTTGGAATTGGATTTCACAAGGGATTCGACCATATTCGATTGTAGATATTTGTTGGGCTGTTAGCCTTGAGTAAGTATATTTAACTGGATATCGCAATTCTCTTGTAATTGCAATTATTATTTCTATGTATCTCTTGACGCATACCTAAGTCGTAGGCCCGTAGATAATTCATACCCTCTTTTCATGTTATACATATATTGATTGTCAATGTGTACATAATTGTAAGAAAGTTGATCCTAATGCATCAACATCAGTTAGGGTATGAAATACAACTAATTAAGGGTGGCTAAGAAAGCCTCTTGGTGTACAATCTTGGTCCATCGAAGGTAGAAATGGTACTTGTTCGGGTTTGTTGGTTAAACTTTTAGAATCCTTATACATGGAAATGTTGAATATTAATGTATACACCATTATACACATCTGATTGTTGATGTGTTGAATATTAATATATACATAACTATACAAATGTTGATTGTTAATGTGTACATAGTTGTACACATGTTGATTCTAAGTATATACATAATTGTACACATAGATTTTAAATGTGTACATAGTTGTACACCTGTTGATCATTATGTATCTTGTTGTAATAGGAATATAGTCACCAACTCTCTCTTTTATTTCATTTTACAGTAATAGAATTGAAGTAGCATATCAAGAGGTTGTTGCTTTGAAGAGGCAACATGAGCTCATTCGTTAGGAATATGAGGCTTGGCAAGCTGAGAGTGAGAAAATAAATAAATGATGGAGCAGCTGACAAGAAAAAGCGCGGTAAGAAAAAATAGGTATTATGATTATCATTAAATTACAAGACAAGCATAATAGTGGCGAAGTCAAAGACAAGGGGGGAGAAAGGACCTGGATGTGTCATTACAAGACAATATGATAACTGGGTGCACTTGTACTGTTTCAGATAATGCCATGGACTGTTTATCCCTGAATCTGGCACCCTCGGCCTTTGAATAAGTGTATTCGATGTGATGTCACGATCTCCTTGTACTTGCAATTATTATGTCTACGTATATTTTGACTCATGCTAGGGAGCACTAACTTTGGGTTTTTCAGGACTTCAGAATTGAAGCTTTATCATGAAAGACTGCCCTTCTTGTAAGTTACAGAGTGGATTTCCTCCCTACTTCTGACATTATTCTGGAAAGTTTTTATTTAACACATATGGCATGTATTGTGTACGGAAAGGTTCCTAATGAAAGGTTTACTAGTCCGACTTTAACCATTTAACCCCTTTTCTAAAGTTCATCTATAAAACATTCATTTTATTTTATTTTATTTTATTTTATTTTATTCTGTTAGTATTCACATATTTATCACATGTTCATACTTATTGAGTGCATGGTTATACACATGCTGATTATTAAAGTGTATGTAGTTGTACACTCGTTGATTATTACCGTGTACATAGTTGTACACCTGCTGATTGTGAACGTGTATAAAACTGTATATCTTATGCACCTTTGACATCAATTTTTTTCTCTTTTGGTTTTATGAATTAAATTTAGGGACTCCTAAGATTAAATTGGTAGAGCGCCCGAGCCTACCACAAGGTTTGTGGGGATTGATAATTCAAATCCATCTGAGTTTCCATGTTATGCTTAGTCAATACGGGTAGGTCTGTACATACTGGTCCAAACGGTTCAGGGTTATGCAAAGCATTATACTCTTATTTTGTTGTTTTCCTTTCATTGTTATACTTATTGCATTGAAAAATAATTTTTGTAGGAAGCTTTTCACTTATATTTTTCATCGATTATGCACGGGTTATAGGGTCTAAAATGTGGCTTGGCAGCATGGGAGCCGGCAACATCACATGAGTGGTTGGAGGTTCTCAATCCAACTGAGTTCTTTCACGAAATTATTGTGGAGTATGAGTAAGAATATTTATCTTAGTTAACTTCTCTATTACATTTTGGTTAGTTGTGTACTTGGTATTAATGGTGTTATTTCTGTACAAATATGTGGAATGCACTGCATTGACAGTTCAAGCTCATGTGATATTTATGAAGTTATATCTTGGACATCGCAACAAAGAAATTAAAACTTTTATTGCAAAAGCAGTATGTTACCCTGAAGATCAAATACAGGGACATAGTTCGCAATACGTGGTTTAGCAGTTGTGAACCATGTCCAAGCAGAGACGATGTCAATTTAGTCCATATATGAGACGTTGAATTTATGGATTTTGCAGTGTACATAGTTGCACACCAATGTAAATTAAAAGAATAAATAAAATGAAAATATATAGTCATATGGGTACTCTTTTTGTAGCTCTAGCTCTCATAAAGAGCTTTCGAATAAATAAAGTTTGCGAATTTTGGACAAAGGGTTCGAAAGATAAATTGTTTTTTATTTATTTTTTATACTATTTAAAACTGCTGACATCATCATGGGTCACTTTGGACTAAACTGCAAATATTTAGACTAAAATGTAAAGCTGGAAGGTTATATATGTACTTTCCATAAAAAAGGACTAATTTGTACCTAGTTAAATGAGTTAGGACTAACTAGTATATTTGGATGATATTTTGGACTAAACTGTATTTTTCCCGACTAATTTTTAGGGAATGGACTGTGGAGGCCGGTCAGGTATGCCTTTCCGGCAAATCCTGCTTCTTGAACCTTCGAATGGAAGCTTACTTGATCAGCTGAGCTGGCAAACTCCAAGGTCCCAACTCCCGATCTCCCCAATCTTCACCCGAGTGAGTGCCACGTGTATTCTGAATCGACAGTACCGACTAGTTCACAGAATGGAATTTTCATTTTACCTTCGTCTATAAATACCAGTGAAGCAACACTTTCTCTCAGTTTTATCCCGCCATTTCTCTCTCTACAAATTTTGAATTTCAAAATTCTTCTACTTATTTCTCTCTCTCCTCAGTAAGCAAAAATGGTGAAACCCTAGAAAATTTTCTTCTGTGTTTTTCGTCATCTTCGTTCAGTTCTTCTTTTTCTTTTTCTTCTTCAATCTGCTAATTCGATCTCTGATTTACTTTTTTTATGCAGGTTGTAGCACAGAAACTCAAGGAAGCATAAATTACAGAGCATGATTCTCTATTACTGGTAATATTTTGCGATTTATCTTCGTTTCGTTGAACTAATTTCTCAGAAAGGAAGTTTTTCTAGCTGAAATCGTTGTGAAGACATGATTATATGTTCCATTTTTGTTATTCTTAAGTAATATTTTATCAAGATCTGGAATCGGTGAAGTGATTACAGTGTTTTTTCCTACGATGTTTAAGATATTATCATTGGAATTTCATTTCATCAGATCTAGTTAGGTTTTTAGCTCTTTTTCGTTTCCGTGAAATCAAATAGAAAACTATGAAGAATCGCTTCGTAGATTCTAAGATATACAATTTTTTATAGGTTTTCTGCTCAAATTCCTTCTTTATTAGATATTTTAGAGTTGATACCTAGCCATTTTTTTTTTCTTGTTTATTAATTTTGATTTGAATCTCCCTAAACAGACGAGAACCTGCTTCGTATTGCGATATTCAAATCAGCTACATCAGAGGGCTTTTCCCTGAAAATTACTTCAATGATAAATCAGTTCCTGCTTTAGGTAAATTAGAGCTTCTTGTCAGATCTACTTCAAACTCCTAGAATTTCTTTGCGAATAAATTTTTGGTATTTTATTTATATTTGAATTTCTTTTTTACATGTATGTGATGAACTTAGTTACTGTGATTTGTAATAGAGATGAAGATCAAGAAGCTCATGCCTATAGATCCTGAATCCAGAAGACTTATTGATTGGATGAAAAAGGTATAAGGTATCACATAGAACACACACAAGAGATTTGTACAAATACCTTAATTGCAAGCAAGATTACCTACAATTGGATTTTTTATTTTTTGTGGTCTTTCAGGTGTTTATGATGCATTACAGAAGAAATACCTTAAGACACTTCTGTTCTGCATATCTGAAGCTATTGATGGACCTATGACAGAAGAATATGCTTGTATGTTAAAATCTCTCTTCTTCTTGCATTTGATAAGCTAGATATTGTCATTGATTAGTTGGAGTTGGATTTTACTTTGTGTACTCTTAGAGTAGCTTTGAATTCCGGATGGAGATTGATAAATGAAGTTTGTACTCATACATGAATGGATTGTGTTGTGCAGTTTCATTTAGCTATTCGAAGTCTGACAGTGAAGAGGTGATGATGAACATAAGTCGTACTGGAAACAAGAAACAAGGAGCAACATTCAAGTCTAATGGTAATACAGATATTACACCAAACCAAATGAGGTATAATAGCAAGCATTTGAGGTTGTTAGATTTTGGTTTTGTTTTTTGCTCAGGTTTGAAATCCAGTGGGTTAGTTTGATGACTACCTGACTGTGTTTAAACACTTATACTTGGTTTTGGCAGGAGTTCTGCTTGTAAAATGGTCCGAACTCTGGTTCAATTGATGCGAACACTGGACCGTATGCCAGAAGAGGTACAAAAATTCATTAAGATCTTCATATGGAAGTTTTATTAGGTGATCAAATAATTTGCATGTCTATAAGTTCATTTTTTCTCATGTGTTTCAGCGTACAATCTTGATGAAGCTTCTTTATTATGAGGATGTCACTGTGAGTTTCTTTTGCCTTGTTTACACCTGCTATTGATTCTTTTTGTTTGTCTTTTACCTGGTTTTGTCTCAATATTTATAGTCTATATCTGCACCATTGTAGCACCCTATCAGTGATCAGTGTCCAACTGAAGTAAAATTACACAATTTATCGCCTGATATATGTTGGGTGCAATAATCAAAAACAAGGAAAACTCAAATAAGCAAAACTTATTGATACTTAGCTCCTTTATAATGGAAGTGATCGATTTGATGAAACGAACGAGCTCCCCATATCTCCGCAACAGCAACAAGGCAAAACTTTGGAAAAACAGAATTGAGTCACGTGTTCAACACGTTGCCCTTAAGACATTAGCGCCCGGCTTCACTCAAGAGTGATGCTATATCCCTCACAGGACGGATATCTCCAGGATAAAACACCCTACTACACCTACTACTAGCATATGTAGTAGATGCTCAACTAGAGCTTGACAACTCCGGAAAAACCATAAAGGAAAATCTCGAACACTTGAGAAAACAATATAAAATGTTTTTTTCCCTTAGAGGCCCCTCTAAATATAGAGCAATCCTTTTCCCATAGATTTTACAAAATTAGTGAATTTGTTTATATAATTGACAAATACAACTTAAGAAGAAAAACTCCCCGATGTGGGACTAAAAGGTTTGTATAGTTTCTTAAAACTACTAAAAATTGGAAACTCCACAATGTGGGACTAATAAGTTTCATTCACAAAAGAAAACAATAAATTATATTTTTTATTAAAACTTTTAAAAAGTTATTTTTTATTAATCGTTTTCCAACAATCCCCCACATGAATGAAAACTCAATAAAACATGAAAACACAGATAGATCTTTGTAAATCAACATCCCAATCTCACGATCCAAACAGACTGATCGTGCAAGTGTTGAAATCATACTAGTGATTTTTACGTCCTCTCCCTCACACAAAAGTGTGTTGACCCCAGGATCATACTATGGGTTGCACAAATCATAATAGTATTGAGAGTTTTCATCTTTAGTTCTCACATGGTGAGACTATAGGTATCTTTCACCAAAGTGAATGAACTAGTGAACCCTTAGTGACCTTTAGGTCCTTAGTTCCAGTAATACCAAAACCATCAAAACGAAAATCACATAAAAGCGCAGGAAATACCATTTTAGGCAGAGGTGTCCATGAGGTCTTGAACCTTTGCTTAGTGAGATATTACCGGAATTACTTGCTAGAGACAGTGAACTATGTCTTGAACTGCTAGCATTTGATGTAATTCGCGATAACAACCACGGGTGATATCTCCAAGGTTGCTGCCAAGCTCGTGTCGTTTTGTCCAATTTGGCCCTGGACATATCTTGTTTCTCAGAATGCTCTAGAGAATCAAAGCTCATATTCTCATAGGAAGCGTCCCACTTCCTCATTCAGATAGGTGAGTTTCCATAAAGAGTGTTACTGCTACACCCCACTTCAATCTTAAATTGAAACTATAGAACTCATTAAGACTTCTTAAAAGTCATCCTTCACATGCAGTCACACTATCACGTCTACACCATAGTGAAGGGACAGAGAATAAAATTCTCTGATCATGTTTACCTTTACCCACCACAAATTAGTTGTCTCATTCGAAACCTTGATCTTTGGATCTCCTGTCAGCATGGTTGAGTATCCTTCATGGCAAGTTTAATTTATGAGCTTAATCCCCTTCCCCTCGATGCCTTTCTAACTATCTCTTGGGATAAACCTTTCGTCAAATGTTGCGCGATATTCTCCTTGGACTTTATCCAATCAGTGGAAATAACGCCGACTGAGATTAGTTATTTTCAGCTTTAGCTATTATAACTTGGCTAACACAATGTATAGATATAGATGGCACAGGCCTATGCCAGAGAGGAATGTCTTCTAAAAAGCATCTTAGGCACTCGTCCCCCTCTCGTGTTTTATCTAACTTAATACTCTCAGATTCCATAATGAATTGAGCAATATATGTTTGTTTGTAGATCTTCCAAAAACAAACCCTCATGCTAGAGTGAAACATATCCACTCGTAGACTTAGACTCCTCTGAGTCAACTATCCAGTTTACAACACAAAGTCCCTCAAGGACAGCAAGATACCTTTCATAAATCAAATAAAAGGTAATAGAGTATTTTAGGTACCATAATACTCTACTCAGTGCATCTGAATGCTATTGCTCTGGACTATAATTATATCTACTTAACTTACTCACAATATAGGCAATGTATGGACTCTTACAGTTCATTAAATTCATCAGACATCCTGTAACTCTTGAGTATTCAAGTTAAGATACTCCATTAACCTTTTTTTCTTGAGTCTACAAGAATAATCGTACGGAGTACAAGCAGGCTTACAATCACACTGATTGTATCTCTTAAGCACAAATTCAACATAATGAGAATGACTAAGACTACATATGTTAGATTATTTTCTAATCCTCATCCCTAAGATTACATCAACATGGCCTAAGTCTTTCAAGTCAACGTTCTCATTCAACGCATGTTTTTAGTGGAATTAATCACATCTATGTTTGTATCAAGTATAAGCATATCATCAACATACAAGCATACGATCACACAGGCATCCTTAACAAGTTACTTGTAAATATACTTATCAGAATCATTAACTTAAATCCACTACACATTATCACATGATCAAATTTTCCATGTCACTGTTTACGTGCTCATTTTATAAACCATACAAATTTTTTTCAACTTACAAACTTTGTCATCATAACCTTTCACTACAAAGTCCTCAGATTGGTCTATGTAAATTTCTTTATCTAATTCACAATTTTAGAAAAGATGTCTTAACATCTATCTGATGTATCTCTAATTTTTTTATGACAACAATAACAATTAGCATCTCAACAGAAGTAAATCTCGTCACATGTGAATAAGAATCAAGGAAATATACACCGTATTTTAGTTTATAGCCTTTAGCTACCAACTTAGCCTAATTTTTTCCACAGTTCCATATACCTAATGTTTCCTCTTAAAGACTCATTTACATCTCATGGTCTTACTCTCTGTAGGTAAACTACAAACCTCCCAAGTCAGGTTCCGACGGACTGAGTCCATTTCACTAAATGAAGCTTCTAACCAGAACGAGGTTTCAGTAGATATCAAGGCTTCTTTACAAGTCCAGGGCTTAGACTAAGCTAGGAATGTTATGAAGTCGGCTTCATAAGAAGTCTCAAGTCTAATTGTTTTACTTCTCTTAGGCTCAACCTTAACTTCATCTTCCTTCAAGATAAGTTCTGACTATTTGAAAATAAATCTAAGGGATAAACAACACATCTCTAATGAGGTACATGTTTAAGAATAAACATGTTCAAAGAACTCAGCATCCCTAGATTATGTAATAGTATTCACAACAAAGTCAGAAAAATCACATCAAAGTATGAAAAATCAGAATACACAACCAAAAATCTATTTGTAGAAGTATACTCAGCATACCCTATATGAAGACACAATCAACATTTTTGGTTTCTATCTAGTTCTTTTAGGAAGAGGAATGACAATCTTAGTCAAACACCCCCACACTTTGACGCATTCATAAGAAGGTCATCTACCTTTCCATAAATCATATGGAGTTTCATCTGATCCTTAAGGGTACTATATTCAGAATATACTAGTTAAGAGGACTGCCTCCTTCCACAAGGCCGCAGGTAATCCTGAACTAATCAACATGGAAATTATCATCTTCTTAAGGATACAGTTGTTATGTTCAAGGCTTCTAATTGGTTTTGAACTTCAAGTTTATACATCTTAAGGCTTCTAAGGCATCATCCTTATCCCTAAGATATTATACAAGATAATACCTCGTACAATCACCCATGAAAGTTATAAACCATCTTTTACCATAGTGGTTTTGGGTTGAACTCATGTCAACTAGGCCTAACAGAATTAATTCTAAGGGCTTAGAATTACTCTGAACATTTGTGCTAAAAGATTTTATAGCATATTCATTTCACTTTTGTGTTCAAGATCCAAACTAAATTTGGGTACGTAGCCTATGCTAGGAAGTTTATGCATTGACTTAAATTTTACGGTTCCAAGTCTACCATGCAAAACATTCAAAGACACACAAAAGAAATCATAAGAATCAACTATGTTCACTTCATCAGATTTTCCTTTAAACTTATATAGACCCTATATAACTGTTGCCTAAAATATTAATGCCCTTAGTTATAACAAGTTTTCCACATTTAATTAATATCTTCAATCTTTTACCATCTTCAATAGAACAAGATACAAGATTCTTTCATATGCTCGGAACATGAAAACTTCATTTAGTGTGAGAATATTACAGATATGAGCTTATGCTCGACCTTTCCCTTTTATGCAACCTCTGTCGCAGATGAGTTACTCATATAGAGTTTCTCGACATCTATTATCCTCTGATAAGAGGTGAATAGGTCTCTGTTTCAACAAACATACTTAGTGGCTCCAGAGTCCACCCACCAGTCTCTCATATTGGTTATTAAAATAACTTCCGACATCATGTCAATGAACTCGTTCTAATTTGTTTCAACTAAATTAGCATTAACTTTCTACTTATTGAGGTTTTATGTTGTCTACACTTTACTGCCGTATCGTCAGGAATTTTACAAACATAACAATCACCCTTAATTAAAATAATGCCGGATTCAGTTTTACGAAACATACCTTTCTTATGAAGACTAGGATTAGAGTTGTGTTTGATGTTCTCTTCTTTTTCATATTTGGAAGACTTGTGTTCATCCACATGCGCCTGGTAGCCATGTTCCTTTTCAATTTCATGTCACAAACTTCGTTTATACTCTGACCACGGACACGGTAATTTCCCAATCACCTAATACACCACATCTCACAAACCTTAGTTCAGATAAAATATGAGTTTTGAAGATAATATCTATATTTATAAACTTCGTTTGAACCACCATATCAAAAAACTCATGGTTACCCCATAAAAACTACTTTAGTTAACAACAAAATTCTGCCCGTCAGAATTTTTCAGGAACGTTTCTCTGTTTTGTAAAATATCAAAAAAATACTTTTACAACTCCAAAAATTCTGAAATTTGACGTGGATAACTATCAGGATGTATACTACGTTGTGTAAAAAGGGTTCATAGAAATTCCTTCTAGGTTAAGAGATAAACACGAAACTCTACGGCTGACCAAAAATTCGTTTTTGTTTTTCACTCCACAATTAACATCCATGATTCACAAACCAACCAACCATTTTTGATTATTACAAATTATAATGTCTTAGGATTGTTGGGTGCAATAATCAAAAACAAGGAAAAATCAAATAAGGAAAAGTTATTGATACTTAGCTCCTTTATAATGGAAGTGATCGATTTGATGAAACGAACGAGCTCCCCATATCTCCGCAACAACAACAAGGAAAAACTTTGGAAAAACAGAGTGAGTCACGTGTTCAACATGTTTCCCTTAAGATATTAGCGCCCGGATACACTCAAGAGTGATGCTATAGCCCTCATAGGACGGATATCTCCAGGATAAAACACCCTACTACACTTACTACAAGCATATGTAGTAGATGCTCAACTTGAGCTTGACAACTCCAAAAAAACCATAAAGGCAAATCTCGAACACTTGAGAAAACAATATAAAATGTTTTTTCCCTTAGAGGCCCCTCTAAATATAGAGCAACCCTTTTCCCATAGATTTTACAAAAGTAGTGAATTTGTTTATACAATTGACAAATACAACTTAAGAAGAAAAACTCCCCGAAGTGGGACTAAAAGGTTTGTATAGTTTCTTAAAACTACTAAAAATTGGAAACTCCAAAATGTGGGACTAATAAGTTTCATTCACAAAACAAAACAATAAATTATAATTTTTATTAAAACTTTTAAAAAAAATTATTTTTTATTAATCGTTTTCCAACAATCCCCCACATGAATGAAAACTCAATAAAACATGAAAACACAGATAGATCTTTGTAAATCAACATCCCAATCTCACGATCCAAACAGACTGATCGTGAAAGTGTTGAAATCATACTAGTCATTTCTACGTCCTCTCCCTCACACAAAAGTGTGTTGACCCCAGGATCATACTATGGGTTGCACAAATCATAATAGTATTGAGAGCTTTCATCTTTAGTTCTCACATGGTGAGACTACAGGTATCTTTTACCAAAGTTAAAAAGAATGAACTAGTGAACCCTTAGTGACTTTTAGGTCATAAGTTCCAGTAATACAAAAACCATCAAAACGAAAATCACATAAAAAGCGTAGGAAATACCATTTTAGGCAGAGGTGTCCATGAGGTCTTGAACCTTTGCTTAGTGAGATATTACCGGAATTACTTGCTAGAGACAGTGAACTATGTCTTGAACTGCTAGCATTTGATATAATTCGCGATAACAACCACGGGTGATATCTCCAAGGTTTCTGCCAAGCTCGTGCCGTCTTGTCCAATTTGGCCCTGGACATATCCTTTTTCTCAGAATGCTCTAGAGAATCAAAGCTCATATTCTCATAGGAAGCGGCTCACTTCCTCATTCAGATAGGTGAGTTTCCATAAAGAGTGTTACTGCTACACCCCACTTCAATCTTAAATTGAAACTATAGAACTCATTAAGACTTCTTAAAAGTCATCCTTCACATGCAGTCGCACTATCACGTCTACACCATAGGGAAGGGACAGAGAATAAAATTCTCTGATAATGTTTACCTTTACCCACCACAAATTAGTTGTCTCATTCGAAACCTTGATCTTGGGATCTCCTGTCAGCATGGTTGAGTATCCTTCATGGCAAGTTTAATTTATGAGCTTAAGCCCCTTCCCTTCGATGCATTTTTAACTATCTCTTGGGATAAACCTTTCGTCAAAGGTTGCGCGATATTCTCCTTGGACTTTATCCAATCAGTGGAAATAACGCCGATTGAGATTAGTTATTTTCAGCTTTAGCTATTATAACTTGGCGAACACAATGTATAGATATAGCTGGCACAGGCCTATGCCAGAGAGGAATGTCTTCTAAAAAGCATCTTAGGCACTCGTCCCCCTCTCGTACTTTATCTAACTTAATACTCTCAGAATCCATAATG
Organism: Papaver somniferum; assembly: GCF_003573695.1. Lineage (NCBI taxonomy): Eukaryota > Viridiplantae > Streptophyta > Magnoliopsida > Ranunculales > Papaveraceae > Papaver > Papaver somniferum. The sequence continues at coordinate 216,654,936 of NC_039360.1, forward strand.
AATTGAGCAATATATGTTTGCTTTTAAATCTTCCAAAAACAAACCCTCATGCTAGAGTGAAACATATCCACTCGTAGACTTAGACTCCTCTGAGTCAACTATCCAGTTTACATCACAAAGTCCCTCAAGGACAGCAAAATACCTTTCAACACTTGCACGATCCTTCAGATTCTGACAGCGAGGTACACTTATAGCGTAACTTATTTGTCATGTTACAGCCTCCAGTTTCATTCAAATTGTTGAGAAACATGGTTGAAGCTTGAGGATAGAATTTGAAAAACTCTGAAATATTTTGTCAGATGAGCCATTCAGCAAATGATGAAGACCGGTACATTGTAGCTCCTGTAGGTAATTATCTCCCATTTCAGCCTTATCCTCATCCCTGTTCTCTTCAATTTCATTTTCGCCACTTTAAAACCTAATACTTGTGATGACAGATAAAGCCCGATCAGGTGAAAATAATGGCATGGAGGATCATGAAGGTAGGTTAGATGTTTTGAATGACTAACAACGAAGGACTAATATAGTTATAGTGGCTCAACTTTAGTCAAAATTTATCTTGACTTGATGGTTTAAATATATTATAGATGATACACAGGATGCATAAGAGGACGAGCATCAGTTAACACGTGTAAGGGACTGGATTAGCTCTCGCCACATTGACAATGTTGAACTGACTGATGTTCTGTCTAGCTTCCAGGACATATCAGTGGTAAGTAGTAGAATCAACTCATCTAAGTGCACTATGTGGTCGCTAAGTTAGAAAATGTTAATTCTCTGTCTGATTCTCCAGTAAATTAGTGTAAAGGACTGACTAATTTAAGGGTTTCAACTTGTTCTCATTTTGCAGGCTCTGCCTGAAGGTGAGCAAAGAACTTGAATCCGTATGTACAGTTGACGCATTGGCAGAAAGCAGTTTTCTTTCAATTTCAGAACATTAATTATTTTTATTTCCCCAGAAATCATGGATAAACTTGTAAACCAAAACATACTGTCAAGAACAGGATAGGATTCTCACTCAATCAGCAAGCTGAAGGTTAATTCTCTTTCAGTTCATATTTGCCTCCAATATCTAATCGTCATGGTCATCATCATTGTCTAAAGCTTATGTGATCACTAACCAAGCTACCTTAGAAACCCAATCAGGAAATTGTCGTGAAGGAAGAGATGGATGTACAAGTAAACCAAGTTGATGAGAAAGTTCATCCAGGGAAAGATGATGACTACTTGTACTTGAAGGTGAGTTGGCTTTCTGTGTAAATCAAATGTCCCTTTTTATAGCAACATAAAAGTTTTTCTATCAAGTTAGACAAGGCATAGTTTAATACCCAAGCCTTCCCCCTTAATCCTTCTACTGTGATGTCTAATCTTATTGTGTTTAAAATTCTAGGTTCTGTATCATGTCCTTCCACTGGATTATGTTACAATATCTAAACTTCAAAGTAAGCTGGAAGGAGAGGAAAATCAGGAAACTGTGCGTAAACTGCTTGATAAGATGGCTTGTGATGGATATGTGGAAGCCAAGAGCAAACCAAGATTAGGTAACATAATCACTTCTTGAACCAGGATTACTCAGTTTTCTCAATGCATGTAACTGTAAAGTTAAGTACTGAGAATGCAAGTTTCACTATGATAATTGTATGTATTTTCCCCCAGGTAAACGTGTCATTCGATCTGAATTGACTGACAAGAAGCTACTTGAGGTCGAGAATGTTTTGGAGATCAAGTTATCGGTAATAATAAGTCATATTACGATTTTTCTTTGTTCTTGATTCTTTTCTTGAATTAGACATTTCATAATGTATTTTCTTGAATCAAACAGGCAATGGAGATAAGTGAACCTCAAAACATATCAACCTGCGATGGTCTCCACTCTGTTGGTTCTGATCTTACTAGAACTCGAGAAAGATCAGTTGATGCTCAGCAGAATGGATCGACTAGAATTCAGGAGCAACTTGGAAACAACACACCCATTCGCAGAAATGAGGTTTAACACCTTCTCTGCCTGTTTCCTGTTATTGCTTATATATTATAGCTCTTCTAGTAAAAACACCTTTCTAACTCTATGTGTCCTATGTTTTTATATGCAGCCTGCAGCGTCAAGAGAGAGTGGTATACCAGGGAGCGATAAGCGAAATGGTGTGGATGGGAGAGGATTCAGTCACTGTCGTGAGGGTGATAATACCTTTTGTAGTCGTCCCAGTCAGGAAAAGCGCTCCAGGAAAACTAGCATGGTATATGTTTTATCCTAACCTACTAACAAAAATCCTCATTGTTTAGCATATTACTTTCCAACTTGAATTTCCCTGGCTTTAACTTCTAAGGTCTTTACTAGGTGAAAGAGCCCATTCATCAAAACCTGAAGCGCCAGAAATCTCAAGGTGGTGGCGCGTTGGAGTAATAGATTATTGAAATCAAAAAGAGGAACAGCGCATAAAATTCTGGTGAATAAAAATGACCTGATAACTAAGTTGTATATCTGCTTATTAGACGATTTATATAGAATTCTAAATCATGGGTATAATTATTACTTCTTACATTTTCAGAACCTTTGTTGTTAATGTAATACATACATTACATATCTCTATCTAATTGCCTGTTTAAGTAAATGAAATGTTTGGCAGCTTAGTAAGTGAAGATGTGAATCTGTTTGAAACCCCAGTGTTGGTTTCAGCTAGCACCCATTTGCAGCTGAACTTGTTATAGCTGTCTAGAAACGTAGCATTCAGTTTGTAGCTGAATGATATAAACAAAGCTTGGATGAAAGCGTTGTCTAAGTCAGAAGTTCTGAATTTGATGTCATACTTTTCAGATATCTTTATTTCTCTGTGCTCTTTAGCAGTTGTTGTCTGTAAAACTGGCAAATAAAATTGCTGGGTTGGTGTACCTGTTGGCCTTCAGGCTTCAGGGATCTAGTTCTTATGGGTTCCCTACTGCCTGTATACCATTGTCTTTTATCAACTAGGAAAGTCTTCAAAATTTGGAAATGACCTCGATAAAAATATTGCCACCCGTATTTGACCGTGATAAAGGATGAAACTAACTCATAGCTCAAAAGTCTCCATCTCGTTGCCTTTATAAATGTAAATGCATAAGCAGCTTACAGAAATTCATATCAGTGCTAAAATAACAAGGGGAAAAGAACTGAAAACTGATAGGGGGTTATTGTTGCTGTTTGAAGGATTTGGGTACAAATCTTTAGAAACATTATCATCAGTAACACTGCTGACCCCAAAATTCAGAACTACAATGTTATCAATAGCATCATCTTCATTACTCTCCACCATCATTTTTAGAATCGACATTTGTTTGTTGAGATCCATCAAAACTTTTCTCACTTGGCATATCATTTTTAAAATACAAATCGTCGCTCATGTTATTGTTGAAGTCTTCAAAGCAGTCGGAATGGAAAAGTGTAGAAAATAGATTCTCTTCATATGGGTCTGACTGCCGCTCGACTGAAATATCACTTGAGTTTGCTGGTTCAACAACATCAGCAACCAGCTCACTGTCCTTGTTACTTGAAACCACTGCACTTTCTCCATGGATGTCACTAGCCTCATCTGTTCGTGGAGGTACATTCCCGTTGTTGGGGTCCAAGAATTCACCAAATCGATCCATGTCATAGGGGGAATATGGAGGGGAATCTGATATCTGGCCAGAGTTTTCTTCATTTTGGACCGATATATTACTCAAATTCGGTACTGCAACATCATCACTAACGCTCTCTTCGTTTCTTGAGGCAGCTCCATTTTCATCTTCCGTTGCACGTATGCCATCCGTTGGCTCCTGTTGATTTCTGCCTGTAGGTGTGAATAATCCACAGATCCAGGTGGAGCAATCTTGGGAAACGTTGCATCAATAGCAGGTGAAGTATAAAGCACCGAATCATTCTATCCAAGCTCGGCGGAAGAAAAGAGACATCAAAGGAACCCGTGAAGCCAATACGTGTATAGGTAAAAATCGTAAGTGATGGAAGAGACGCATGTCAGGTACCAGAGTAATAAATGCTCTTACAAGGAAGTTGAGAGGATAAGATGAACCTGGTCAAAGTTGGACTCGGGGCTAATAATATCGGGCTAGGATGGAGGGCCATATCGATCACATTTAGCTAAGACAACCCATATCGGGTGGAAGAACATCGGGAGACAACATCACTAAAGCTCGGCTCAACATCTCGGAGAGGAATATCGCTCATCACCCGAGATGAACATCAAGGAAGATATACCAAGACTCACACTGTAACTTGGATGTATCATCATGTGTAACTATAAATAGAGAGCTCTATTAAGGGTTCAAGGGCAAGCAATCCAGTGAGAAAGGAGAGAAAACTAAGAGTATTGTGGTGAGAATAGAGAGTTTACTAGTGAAATACACCCCTTGTAACCTTGATTCAACCAATAAGATCATCCTTTTACCCCCGTGGACGTAGTTAATCATACCGAACCACGTGTATCTTGTGTTCTTGAGCATCTCTTGTTTGTTGACTTCAATGTGTGTGCGTTTACGATTATTTGGATGTAAAAGTAGGATTTTCCACATCTACATTCTGGCGCCGACTAAGGGGACCGTGTAACATCTATAGATACCTTGCATAAAACTATTAAAGAGATATTCCAAAGCTCCTAAATCATCTCATGATGTTAGTCGATGCTAAGTGAAAGACTCTCGTGGTTACGCATATGAGTTGGTAGATGAATCCTTAGAAAGAAACCTTTGTCTTAAACTCAAGTTTTTAACAACTATTTTGCTGAACTCATCGAGTTTGAATCTCTGTTGAGTCAGGCAGTTTTGGTAACAGCTCGACTGGAATCGAGTCTTTGTCTTCTCGTTTCGTTTCTTTTAAAAATCTCTTTATCTTGCGTTTAAAATCGAGTGTTTACCCCTTCTATTAGTCGGAAAAACTAGCGATTCATTGTTTTTTCTTTCGAGAAACGTATTCTTTACATCGAACTCTTTGAAATAATTATAATCAAAATCCCGAACTTGAGCTATAGTTGATTGTATTAATGTTTCCTTGTATGGCTGAGACGAGCTGTTAGAAAGATTCAAAAGCTCCCAAAACATCATCTTTGATGTTGGTAGTAGCTAAAGTGAAGCTTCATCTCGTAGGTCATCTCCTGTCGTATGGTAGTCAAACACAACGGTAGCAGCGGTAAGACCGACTCAAAATCATTGAGTAAGGGTTACCAAAACCACGGATAGAAAGGGTATGATGAGCACTTCGGTGAAGATCTCATCCTAGTCTTGTAATAAGAGCCGCATAGTACAGTTAGAAAGACGAAAGAATCCCACGGAAAAGCTATCCTTGCGGAGTTATGAAGAAAGAACCGAGAAACCCTGTTCTGGAAACCTGTGTAGATGGAATACAGGCAAAACGATTGACGGAAGTCACCACTACAAACCTTTGCCAATAAAGAAACTCTCCGATCAGATGTACGAACGGTTGATGATTTTTGGTACAAGGAATAATAAAACAAATAATGATTAATGCCCGGGAGGGTACTGAAAGCAACGTGACAAAACCCATTTTCGAAAAACTGTCCTAGTAGTAAAAATTGCCTAATTTGCTGAGTTTAGCGTGACAAAATAAAAGGAAATCGTACTTGGTTGGGTTTTTTCTCTTTTTGGGGTGTCAGAACCCTTGTACTTCATTCTTAAACTTTTTCGAAAACATTTAAAAGTGAGGTGTTGTGTGTTTTGCTGGCGTAGGTATAAGGATACTTACTGAGCCCGAGCCGATGTCAAGCACTTCACGGACAGGTAGGATCCCGAGGAATCAGACGGTAGCAAGAACTAGCGCGCAAGAAGGAGTGACAGGTTCACAACAACCAAATAACCGACAACACCAGCCGGAAGAATCCCGAGCATAGGGTGAAGGTATGGCTACTGTCAGCGAGGAAGTTGATCTGGGCCGAGACGATGATCTTCCCCCGAGAAGATTATGCATCAACCCGAGCCAAATGAGACCGTAGGAATGACCGCATCCGACACAGAGGATGATGAGGAAGCACAAATGATGCGAGAAGATCGTAGGCGAGCCCAAAAACCCTCGCAGACTCGCAGAGTACCAGTATGCTTTGGATCAAGAGGAAGAAAGTCTTAACAAGTGCGTTTGGGACGAGATGACACAACCCGAGATATCCCCCCTGTTGCACCTCCAACAACACCACCAGCGACACCACCTACCACGGCAAGAAATAATGTGAACGGCCACTCAAGTCATGAGATCACTAACCCGACATTGATGGCAATTCTAGCAAACCAGAGAAGGTAGGACGTGTTAGAGCATTGCTCGGTCGACCTCGCATGCGTTGCTATCTCAAGCATGTTTGTCAATGTTAGTGATAAAAACTATAAGTCTTGATTTCTAGTCTATTATAGCTAAGTATCGGACTAGAATCAAAAGTGTAGTTGAGCTCAAGGACTTCATGGCGATTCATCATACAAGAAGAAAAACTACTCAAGGAACCGGTGGAACTTCTCGACAAAAAGGTATGTGAAGACTTGAACTTATTTGTCACTCAAAAGTCTATCTACTCTATCTCCTACTCTTTGAGACAAGAAGTCGTATGCTATATATATATAGACTTGGATTATACACATTTAGTATTTCAAGCCGAGTATACCTCGCCTATCTATATATCGAAATATGTGTTCGTAAGCGTTTCGCTTCGATCAAGTTTATATTTACCTAGTGACGAAAGTCATGATATGTTTCAATCACTTTGAAAATTTCTTTGACGAGAAATGGTGTAACAACTGTATAACGTCCTCTAAGAATGTTTCAACGATTGAAATGAGAGTTTAGATTACATAACCAATGATGGACATAAACATTGTTGTGGAAACACATTTATGTATAAGTCTTATTCCTTGAACCAAAGTTTGCGAACTATGTTGATCAAGAGAGAAACCGGAAAATGGCGTGAGCCAAGTCTGCGAACTGCCGAACTTCTCATCCCGAGAAATTTTGCTGGAGTTGAAAAACTAGACTAGTCCGCGAACCCAGTCCGCGAATCGGCGGAAGGTCTTTGCCGAGATTTTCTGCTGGAGTTTGTAAACTCTACCGGTTGCTTAAGTCCGCGAACCTAGTCTGCGAACTTGAGAAATATTATATATCCGAAGATGATTTCTGAACTTAAACTTATAAATACTAAGGAATGCAGTATGCAAACCGTGGCTATAAAGTTCATGAACCGATTCGAGTGAATCAAATCATCTTTGCTTCAATTGTGTCTTGTGTAGTACATAAGATTTCCTTGCAATTGAACAACTCTCTAACTAGTTCATTTGAGTCATTTGAACTAGTTATGGTGAAGAATAACGTGGTGGATATGAGATGCTCATATGGCTAACCTTTTGGTTGACTATTATTGAACCAACAAGTGCATACGTTTGGGTACAGTTAACAAACCTATAAACGTGCATTGTCAAGTGTGTATAACAAGCTAAGTTTTCGATCTAACGGTTGAGAAATATTAGCTTGAATCTAAATCAGGTTTTCATCTAACGGTGGATATTGTTTGCTTTGTGAGCAAGGAAAAACCCTGATTTGAAAGACTATATAAAGGAGACATCTAGTATTGTGCAAAACTAATCCCCACACCTTACGTGTGATACTAGTTTGCGTGATAGAGTCGATTCTCCTTTAACCTCTGGTTTTCTTTTCTCAAACCGGGTTAAACGACTTAAAGACTTCATTGGGATTGTGAAGCCAGACCGATACTACTTTTATCGTACTTGTGTGAACTGATCTTGCATCTTCTTTCGTACGAGTACAATCATATTGATTGGATTGAGATTGATATCTCCGATAGGCAAGATATAAAAAGTAATCACAAACACTTCGTCTCATCGTTTGTGATTCCACAACATCTTGTTTCGCTACCATACGATTAAGATTGTTGTCAGGTGATTGATTAATCTAGGTTGTTCTTCGGGAATATAAGACCGGATTATCAATTGGTTCATGTTCACCTTTGTTATTATCAAAAGACGGAACAAAACCTTTAGGGTTTATCTGTGGAAGACAGATTGATCCTTTGATAGGCTTGTCTGTGTGAGATAGATTTGTTTATTGTCAAAGCCTGCGCTTTCGGATCGTAGAAACTCTTAGTTGTGGGTGAGATCAGCTAAGGGAATCAAGTGCACAGTATCCTGCTGGGATCAGAGGCGTATGAGCATAACTGTACCTTGGATCAGTGGGAGATTGATTGGAGTTCAACTACAGTCCAGTACGAAGTGAGCTTGGAGTAGGCTAGTGTATGTAGCGGCTTAATACAATGTGTGTTCAATCTGGACTAGGTCCCGGGGTTTTTCTGCATTTGCGGTTTCCTCGTGAACAAAATTTCTGGTTTCTATGTTATTTCAGTTTCCGCATTATATTGTTTTATCTTTATAATTGAAATAATACAGGTTGTGCATTTGAATCAATTAATTGGAAATCCGACCTTTGGTTGTTGATTGATATTGATTTATCCTTGGATATTGGTCTTTGGTACCATCCAAGTTATTCCTTATATTTGATTAGAACTCGCAGTCTTGCTTGAGTAAATCAAATCAAGAGAGAGAAATAAACTCGTTGATGTACTTTTAATTGATTGAGTCTTGTTGATTCTCTTAAAAGTATATTCGAGTTTGTTCATGCAGATTGCTAAGCGAAATATTGGGTGGTGTTGTTAGACCGTTTTTTCAGAACAATTTAATGAGGGAACTACAAATAAGAAACCTAGCACTAGAGAACGAGAATTATCAACTTCAGAACAAGAGGTCTAGGTCACGAGGATCATCGAGCTAAGGGGCGTCCATCAAACACACCCGATCAAGGCTCACTATAAATCCGTCACTCGGCCAAGGGCGGGCACCCGACCCCAACCATGCAAGGAGTGGGTATGGTCCTCCCGAGAATTCCTCGAACGATGAAGAAGTGCAAAATGGTGGACTCGACTCCACGACCATGGCTAAGCTCCAAAATCTTGAGAAGATGGTTAAGAAGTTGGCAGGAGATGGGGAGGACGATAAGCTGGCATAGGTGATTAATGAACCAAAGAAAACTCCGTTCACCCAAGAGATGGAGCGAACCCCCTTTTCTCCAAAATGTACACTTCCTACATTTCCCTCCAGATTCGACGGCACGGGCGATGCAGGAGAACACATCAAGATGTATAACATGTCGTTGTTACAATGGAGGAACCATGATGTGGTCCTGTGTAAATTTTTCTCAGCAAGCCTGGAAGGAGAAGTAAAGAATTGGTTCTATACCTTGCCCGACGAGTCCATAGGCAATTACGGAGCCTTGGTGGAAACATTTCTTGAAACCTATAGGCACAACATCATTGCTCGCCCAAGGATAAATAAGTTGTTTACTTTGGCACGAAGGTTTAAGGAAACCTTAAGATCTTTGACTGACAGATGGAGAAAGCTCTGCAACGATATCGAAAAGGTGCCCGTCGACCAACAGATCTTCGGGTTCGAAAATTCTCTAGGGAAAACTGATCCCATCTGGATAGCCATGTACACTGAGAAGCCGCAGACACTGAAGCAAATGATAAAGATGCGGGAACATTACATTGCGTTGTAGGAAATACAAGAAGGCGCACAAGATAGAGGAGTCCAAGAAGCCAGTACAGAGTCGGGGCGACTCCTCAAGGGGACTCAAAACGATCAGAAAAGAGGCCAACGACACCACAACAAGGATCGGGCAAGAAGGAATGGGTCGAGAAAGGAAAAAGGCCTCGTCATGAGCAGAGAACTTACACACCTCTTGTTAGAGCATTGCTCGGTCGAACTCGCATGCGTTGCTATCTCAAGCATGTTTGTCAATGTTAGTGATCAAAACTATAAGTCCTGATTTCTAGTCTATTATAGGTAAGTCTCGGACTAGGATAGAAAGTGTAGTTGAGCTCAAGGACTTCATGGAAATTGCTCATACAAGTAGAAGAACTACTCAAAGAACCGGTGGAACTTCTCGAAAAAAGGTATGTGAAGACTTGAACTTATTTATCACTCAAAAGTCTATCTACTCTATCTCCTACTCTTTGAGACAAGACGTCGTATGCTATATATATAGACTTGGATTATACACATTTGGTATTTCAAGACGAGTATACCTCGCCTATCTATATCTCAAAATATGTGTTGGTAAGCCTTTCGCTTCGATCAAGTTTATCTTTACCATGTGACGAAAGTCATGATATGCTTCAATCATCTTGAAAATTGCTTTGACGAGAAATGGTGTAACAACTATATATCGTCCTCTAAGAATGTTTCAATGATTGAAATGAGAGTTTAGATTACATAACCAATGGTGGACATAAGCATTGTTGTGGAAACACATTTATGTATAAGTCCTATTCCTTGAACCAAAGTTTGCGAACTTTGTTGATCAAGAGAACCGGAAGAATGGCGTGAGCCAAGTCCGCGAACTCAATCCGGAACTGCCGAAGTTCTCAAACCCGAGAATTTCTTCTGGAGTTGACAAACTACTTGCATGAAGCTAAGTCCGCGAACTCAGTCTGCGATCCCAGTCCGCGAACCAGCCAAGTTCTCATACCCGAGAATTTCTGCTGGAGTTTGTAAACTCTGCCCGGTAACTTAAGTCCGCGAACCTAGTCTGCGAACTTGAGAAGGTTATATATCTGAAGATGATTTCTGAACTTAAACTTAAAAAGACTAAGGACTGCAATTTGCAAACCGTGGCTATAAAATTTCATGAACCGATTCAAGTGAATCAAATCATCTTTGCTTCAATTGTGTCTTGTGTAGTACATAAGATTTCCTTGCAATTCAAAAACTCTCCAACTAGTTCAATTGAAGTCATTTGAACTAGTTATGGTGAAGAAGAACATGGTTGATATGAAATGCTCATATGGCTAACCTTTTGGTTAACTATTGTTGAACCAACAAGTGCATACGTTTGGGTACGGTTAACAAACCTAGAAGCATGCATTGTCAAGTGTGTGTAACAAGCTAAGTTTTTGTCTAACGGTTGAGAAATATTATCTTGAATCTAAATATGGTTTTCATCTAACGGTGAATATTGAATGCTTTGTTACTAAGCTAACATTGATTGAAAACCCTGATTTGAAAGACTATATAAAGGAGACATCTAGTATTGTACAAAACTAATCCCCACACCTTACGTGTGATACTAGTTTGTGTGCTAGATTCGATTCTCCTTTAACCTCTGGTTTTCTTTTCTCAAACAGGGTAAATGACTTAAATACTTCATTGGGATTGTGAATCCAACCCGATACTACTTTTATCGTAGTTGTGTGATCTGATCTTGCATCTTCTATCGTACGAGTACAATCATATTGATTGGCTTGAGATTGATATCTCCGATAGGAAAGATATAAAAAGTAATCACAAACGTCTTCGTCTCATTGTTTGTGGTTTCGAAACATCTTGTTTCGCTACCATACAATTAAGATTGTTGTGAGGTGACTGATCACTCTAGGTTGTTCTTCGGGAATATAAGACCGGATTATCAATTGGTTCCTGTTCACCTTGATTATTATCAAAAGACGGAACAAAATCTTTAGGGTTTATCTGTGGGAGACAGATTGATCCTTTGATAGATTTGTCTGTGTGAGACAGATTTGTTTATTGTCAAAGCCTGCGACTTTGGATCGTAGCAACTCTTAGTTGTTGGTGAGATCAGCTAAGGAAATCAAGTGCGCAGTATCCTGCTGGGGTCAGAGGCGTAGGAGCATAACTGTACCTTGGATCAGTGGGAGATTGATTGGGGTTTAACTGCAGTCCAGTCCGAAGTTAGCTTGGAGTAGGCTAGTGTCTGTAGCGGCTTAATACAGTGTGTGTTCAATCTGGACTAGGTCCCGGGGTTTTTTTGCATTTGCGTTTTCCTCGTTAACAAAATTTCTGGTGTCTGTGTTATTTCAATTTCCGCATTATATTATTTTATCTTTTATAATTGAAATAATACAGGTTGTGCATTTGAATCAATCAATTGGAAATCCGACCTTTGGTTGTTGATTGATATTGATTTATCCTTGGATATTGGTCTTTGGTACCATCCAAGTTATTCCTTATATTTGATTAGAACTCGCAGTCTTGCTTGAGTAAATCAAATCAAGAGAGAGAAATAAACTCGTTGATGTACTTTTAATTGATTGAGTCTTGTTGATTCTCTTAAAAGTATATTCGAGTTTGTTCATGCAGATTGCTAAACGAAATATTGGGTGGTGCTGTTAGACCCCCGCTTTTTCAATTGGTATCAGAGCAGGCAAACACGTTTAAGACCTTACAAGTCCGTGTTTGTAGCAATCTGACTCTATAAACAAGAGTACTATCTCTGATAAACGCGTCACCAGAAATAAAAGGTATATCTCGTCTAATTCTATTAAAGAGAAAGATCCTTCAATCTCGAATATAGACGAACCTTGTGTTCTGACGAGACAGGCTAACACTGACATGGGTGATCCTGTTTACCCTTCAAAAGAGAGTGAATTGATTCTGAATCTTGTTAGAATCCAAGCTGAAATATTCAATCGGTTGAAGCACCATGTCAATGTTTTACTTGGTGTAATAAGAGACTGCAAACCCAAAGGTAATACTGAAGTTCATTCTTCGTCTACATCTCTTGAAGCTAGCCTCAAAAGAGATTCCTTGGAAATTGAACATCACTTGAGTAAGCTCTCTATTCAAGAATGCTAAAGAAATCTAATATACCAAGTACTTCTGACACAATGAGAGATGGTTCATGGTCAGAAGAAAAAATGGAAGCCCCTTCGAGTAAAATGGATGTGCCTGAAGTCACCATCACTCAAGGATGTCGCACATCAAATGAAGGGAAGAAACTTCTAATGATGATATTAAGACTTTACTATCTAATCATTATAATGATCAGAAAGTATGTCTTGTCTGTGACACAAAGAGTTCTGTTAAGCGAAAGGGAACCTCTAGGTTAAAGAAAAACTCCTTGGTTCATCTTCAACACACCTTAGATTTAATTCTTAAAGGTGTAACTGACATTCGTATGACTAAACTAATTGGTTTCCGTACTTACCCTGTGTATACTACCAGGAAAGACAGTTCAATGAGTTCCTCGAACACTCAAGAATAAAACAAACGTCTTAATAAATATCGTCTAAAGGAAGATCAAGTAATGGTCTCTGGAAATAACGCTTCCCCTGATGAGAAAGGAAGTTCAGAAGAAAGAAGAAAAATTGATAAAATGAGAGATAATCTGAAAGAGATAATTGAAGGGTATAAAGAATTCATCAACAGGTTGCCTTCCTCCTCAAACCAAAATTCTTCTGGTAAGAACTCAAACTATGTCTCGTTTTTTGATGACAGTAAGTTTTATGATAATTTCTCACAAAAAAAGGAATACCTCTCTAGATTCGGGAGGAAAAAGAGACTTGACCACAAACACAAATCTCTTGGTGAGCATGTAACTCATACTTGTGCCAATTAATCACAAGGTTTGAAGAACTTACTCATAAAAACCCTGTTGAGTAAGATGTGTTAATAATCAAGTATACTTTTGGCATCTGCGTCCGTTGTGTTGAGCTATCTTCTTATTGTCCATAGCTAAGCTTCTTGATTGCAGACTTATTTTGCTTAAAGTATTGTTTGTGTCTAAGGTGTCTTCTCATTTTCTTTAGGAAGTCTTCTTTTGAATCTTGTTTCTTGCTACAACTATGCAAAAAAGTGCTTTTCTGTGCTATGGAGTTAAAAAAAAAAAACTTTATTTTTGTAGCAAAAGTTTTGTTTGTGGGACTTTCTTTTCTGGGTAATGTTGCACTCGAACGGGTATCCATGTTCTGGCACGAGTCAACTGTTTAAACCCTAAAATACCTTCCTCAGGAAACCCTTATATACTTACCTATTGAGTTGTAAAAGTCACGTACGCATACTCTAGGTTGTTTTTGGGTTGTCAAGAATGTCTCCTTCTTCATCTTGCTATGGTGGTTTTGTAAGAGGATTCCTTGACAAAGGTGTTATTGAGTCCAAGAAGAAAAGAACCCTTGTAGATGAAGATCATCATAATGCTTCATGTTATTTTTCCTATATTCATGATGATTCTGAAAAGGATGATATGATTTCTGCTGAAGTTGTTCATGACTTTCTTAAGTACTTTGGGGAAGCAAAACAAGAGCTCATTGTTACTCTGAAAAATCTTGATGCATTGAAAACTGAATTGGAAAAAGTTACTATTGATCTTGGTCTCATAAAGTCTTACATCAATGATCTTCGCAAAGAGAATCACCTATCTAATGCTGCAATGAATGATGTTGTTCACAAACTCAAAGAACCGTTGTCTCATGAGGATTCTGAACCGTCTATATGATCTTAGTTCGTGTTCAGAGTAGCACTGGATTCTGTTTTCTTGTAGCTTGTGTTATTTGTTGCCTAGTATGTCTTCTTTTGGATTAGTAGGAAGAATAACCGGTGCTTGAATAACAATGATTGTGACTACACATAAATATTATGTTTTATCTTCTTGTTCTTTTTTAGGTTTTTTGGTTTAAATTCTAAAAAAAATAGTTGGAGGATGATGTTTTTGCAGCATTAATCTTTATGATTTGATATATTGCAATTTTTTATGGGATATTGGTGTTTACGTCCGTGAACTATGTTTGTCCCATACTCTGTCAAAAGTAAAGTCGTTTGTGATCGGTATTCATGTACTGGTAAAAGAATGAATATACTTTTGACAAATACAAAAGTTAAGCCTATATTGTCAAATATTTGATGGAAGATAGGTTAAAATCTTTTGTTCTCAAGGATTATGTCTATTAATATCGTTATGCAAATAGTGATTGATGATATAATGAATCCCTGTGTATTCCGCAATATTGATCATCCCTGATCCATATTTTTATGTATTACTGTGAGGCTCCGTAATGCATCTTATGTTGAGCACTATACAACCGAGATGATTTATTAGCTTAGTTGATGTTCCGTGATATATGTTATGTCGAGCATATTGAACTAAATTAATCATCTTGTTTGGTTATTTAGTTATTGCTCCGTAAGTTTTCTTATATCGAGCAAAACAAATGACAATTAAATTGATTAATTTTGTGATTAGTTTGGTTTTTGTAGATGGGGAAAAACGATTTGCTGGTTTTTACGGAATTAAGGAGATGACCGTGTGGAGGAGACTCCTTGAACCGAGCAAATGCTTAACCTCACACAGATGCACTGCAAGAAGGGAGTGCTTTGAGTTCGAGAGATCAATATTTAGGACTCCGGCCTAAACCAAGACAATGACCGTTCCAGAGTCAATTCAGTCACAAGAGAGGATGGGTTGATCTGTAGTAGGGAAGATGATAAATGTGTGAGATCAATGGTGATCGATATTGTAGGTGTGTTGTGTATTCTGCGTAAGAAAGTTCTGAATGATTGAATTTTACTCAGTTGATAGTGATTGCTCAGACGATGAGTTCGTGTGGACGAAAGATTGTCTATGTGAACTTGTCGAGAAATTCTTGTCTTGTTTCAATCAGGATTCAGAGACTTTTTATATTGCTGAACTGAAAACACCATGATCCCATGAAGTGTGACAGTTGCTGGAGTCAAAGAGTGGAAAAGTGTAAAATCTTGTTGAAACCAGTTGCTCATCGTGCGGAGACTTGGTTAAATTTCCACCCACTACTTTGCTAACTCCTCCAACTGATTGCACGACTTGCTCACATTCTCATCGTGTGTATGAACACACGTGCCGTAGACCTCCAGACCAAAACCCTAGTTAATATCCCCCCATGTGACATGATTGATATCTCGTGAATATGGAGTCTGCAAGACAGACGTGTATTTAGTTAGTCAGTTGCTGATTTTATGGGACGATGAGTCCTTGTATTGCTGAGTTGAACATAATTTGAAAATGCTCCGAGACTCATGAATTGAACATATCTGCTGAGACAAAAAAAACATTGTGGAATAAATATTGATAACCTGAGCAAACTGTGCTGCTGAATCGTTGAATATTGATGGTTGAACCAATATTCCTTAGTCTGAGCAAATATTGCAAGTCTGAGCAAATGTTGCTCATATGATGAATTATTGAATATTGATAGCTGAATCAATATTCTTAACGTGAACAGATATTGTTCGTTTGAGCGAATGTTGCTCATTTGAGGAATCATTGGTAAGAGGACCAAGATAAACATTAATATAAAATACTGGCAGCTGAACCGAGTATAATTAATTAGGATGTTGATCATGGGATCAACATAAAATTATTAGCGTTTGAATCTGGAATCATGAACCTTGGATTCAAAACCCTAATTTTGATCAACTGCTGAATTGATGATTTATTGAAAATCATTCATGAAATGAAGAAGTGAAGGGACCAGCTACATGGGATTATGAACCGTCCATGTAGAGCCCAGATGCTCAAGTGAGCAAAATGCCAAAGTCTCTTGAAGACCAGTTGGTGAAAAGATGATTAAATGATGGTTTAATCATTTTTTAAAATAATGCTCATGTGAGCATTAGGTAGTAGAACCTGATTATGGAGTGATGAGGGACCGACCAAGGGGTCATGGGACCGGCCCTTGGTGGTCGTGGGACCAGCTGATGGTCGTGTGAGCAAGCTCTAAGTTGTTTGAGAAGAGTTTGGACCCAGTATGAGCAATTGAGCAAATTAGGTCAAGATTGTTAAGACACGTGGGACCGGCTCTTTGCAATCCTCAGGGCCGGCCTTGGTCGGTTAAGGAGACATTCCCGTGTTACCATAATGTCCATGTCTCAGTCGTGAGAGTTTCGATATTCTCTGATGCGCATTTGAGCAACATTTTGAGAAAATATGAAGAAATCAGGGATTTTTGCTGAAACCGGGAAAACTTTATGAGATGAAGGAATAAATAATAAAATAATGAAGGAATCGTGAAGTGTGTTACCGGCTATGGCCGAGGCGTGGCCGGCCGGCCAAGGAGACCGGTTCCAAGACACTGTTCCTAATTTATAATATTTTCATGATTTTAGGAAAATTTCATAAAATCAAGAAGTTTGTTGAAACCAAGGATTTTGTTGAAATCAGGGAGTTTCCATGAGATGAGGGAAACATAAAAAATAATAACAATAAAATAAGGGACGTATGAGACCGGCAAGGGCATGACCGGACGGCTATGGCTCGGCCCCACGGGTTTCTCTAATTTTATATTATTTTTCATGAACTTGGTGAAATTTCATGAATCCCAGAAGTTTGCTGAAACTAGGGAATTTCCTTGAAGTGAAGGAGTTTCCATGGGATGAGGAAACAAATAATATTAAAATAATAAGATATGGGCGTGTGGGGCAGGCAATGCCAGTGAGCCCGTGTCCCGTGCGCCTTTTTGCCTTAATTCATAATATTTCATAAGATAAGGGAAATATCATGAGATCAAGGAATTTTCATGGGATCAGGAAAAATAATAAAATATGATAAAATATAAAATTGAGCATGAGACTGGCCACGGTGTGACCGGACGGACGGTGGGTCCAGTCTCCAGGTGCCTTTGTTAATATTCTATTATTATTATTTTTCTTCCTATTTTGCATAAGTTTCCCTTCGTGTTTTGGAATGCTCGTTTGCGCATTCAGGTGCTCGTTTGTGCATTATTGCTGAGTACACTTGCACTATTTTGGTAGGGGCTTACTCGAGAGATGCTCAGATGCCCGTACGTTGAATATTTATCACTAATCCGTGGAATTCTGCTGGGAAGAACCACGAATTGAAGTGACGAAATATTACAAAGAATCGCAGAATATTGTTGAATATTCAGTTAACAATTATAGATAATTAACTGATGGCTTTATACTAGAAGGCATGCTGTCTAGGAGCATTAATTATATGAGAATTGATAAACATGAGCTTGTTGAAATGTCATATTTCCTTTATATAGTCAGGGAACACTTTGTTGTATCCTGAAGACGTTATTGCTCTATACTAGCAGGCATGCTGTCTAGGAGACGTCCAATCTTTCGATTCTATATAGAAATAAATTTCTCAGTATTCATGAGATGTGTCGTTGCCTCAGCTGAGAGACTACACATATACATATACTCTGAGAGACAGCATTCTCAGTCAGAGATTTTGTGGCATGAGCTTTCATGCTTTTAACGAGAGACATGAGCCTCAATTATCAGCTGATTGCTGGATCAGGATCATTACGATTATGGTTTTACGATTTTAACCCTTGTTGAAAATCCACCATCTAAATTAAGTCCCCTGATTAGTGAGGGATAGTCATGTTCCTCAGTCAACACTGAATGGTGATTTTCCAGTTACAGACAAAATAAGTAATTGAACTTAGTCGTAAGATAAGACGTTACCGAATTTTTGACTGGATGAGCAAATCATGGCTTGAATGAAAACTCAGTGGAATAATAGAGCGTCATCCAACAAGCATAAATTGGTGTATAACCGATGATTTGATGGTGGAACCTTGGTCGATTTAGGATTCACAGGACGGGCCCAAATAAGGAAATCCTTGTGGAATTAAGTTTTCGAAATAAAATTGATATAAAAGGGAATTAATTCTTTTTTTTATTCCTCTCCTTCACGACCGGACACCACCTTGAACCCTTCATCTTCTTCATGCCCGGGCAGAGGAAGGAAGCACAAAAAATCGCCGGAGTTGTTGATCGCTGGCATTCACCGTCCGACCAACTTCCGGCCGGCAATACAAGTTCGATTTTTTTTAAAAAAAAAAAAAAGTTTCCTGAGTTCATGAGTTGTTCATGCTTTGATCATGCTAAAATTTCATACATGTGTATATATGAGTGTGAGTTTTGTTGAAAACCCTTGTTTTATCAAATGTATGTTCGTATGCATGTTCGTATGCTCGTTCGATCATTAATGCAAGAGACTAGCAATAATCACTAACTTGAGAGATATATTTTTTTCATACATAGACCAACGTCCAGTGATAAAATTTTGTTTATGAGCTTTCATGAAAACCAAAACTTTATCTTAAAAGATGTGAACTTTTCACAAAATCGAAATAAACCTTCTTTTTAAAGAAAGATGCTCGTACGAAGGAAAAGATTATTGTTTCTTCTCTTTTTTGTAAAACCGTGACCTGGTCACGATTTTTTTTTTATTTTTTAGGTGAGTTTTTCTCACATGAAATATATTTTTCATGAAAAATATATGAAGAATTCGCGTCTTGTATATACATAACATGCATACGTATATTCATGTTGACTAATAAAATATGATTTTGAGTAATCATTAAGGTAAAAAATTATTTATGATGAAATATTGTTTTCGTGTAAATTTTCATAACCTGGTTGTTCATATGATGAAAATTTATGTTCATGCTTTTATGAAAAAAAAATCGGGTATCAAAGGTTTGTTCGTTTTTTGTAGGTTTGAAGAAACGATCAAGGTTTTGAAGTGCTAGCTCCCGTATCACAATCACTAGTGGAATTGTAAAAAGATAAGAGTTAAGTATTACCATTTTGTAGATAATTGCATAAGCACTTTGCTAATTACTTCATTACGTTGATGTTTGCATCTTGTCTGAATGGTAGACTGAAGTAAAAAGTCGTGTGCATGTTACAACCACTTCATAAGGAAGTCCGATCCTCAATAAAATGATGCCTCCAGGGACGATGCATGCATGGATGATGACGCATACAGGGATGATACATGCATGGATGATACTTCTATTGGACGATGCATGCACGGTCGTAATGTAAGATCTCGAATCCGTGTAGACTTCTCAGAAACTGAAGCAGTTATTCATGGCGGAGAGGGCAGGAGCAAGAATTATAAGTTATTACTTAACACCATAAAATCTCCAGTTGTTTCTTTGGTGAGCTATCAATACTTTTTTGTTATGACTTCCTCTTCCGTGTAATTAGGATCATGAAACCAATATTTGTTATTCCTCTTGCAGAACTTTGCTCCATCCAATATTGACGGTTTTCAATTCTCTGCTGCTGGAAGAGGCCGAAGTAAGTATCTCTTCGCATAACAAATTATGATGCTTTGTATGTAAAATACTAATTATTGAAAAATATCCAGGAGGATGACGCCGTGGAAGTGGAGAGCGCTGAGGCTCATTCACCTTCAGAGGGTGGAGATAAAGAAAACTCTCAGGGTTCCAAACCGAGCGGAAGTAATGCGACTCTTGATGTTGATGCGGGTAATTCTGATTCCTCGAACATTTCAGAAACCATTCAAGTAAATATTTCTCTTGCATTTTATATATGGAAGCATAAAATTGTTGGCTTGTGGATGAATGAACGAGAACCATGTGTTTATATGAAAAACCTTGCCGAAATACGTCACCAGAAAATTCAGAACTCAATCTTTCGGCGAAACCGCCATAAAATCTTCATCTGAAGTCAGATTTTCAAAGTATGCATATGTATCTTCAAGCCCAGAAAATTTCCAAGCTATAACATAGAATATTTTTAAGTTTCGAGCACGTTTAGGGGTCGAAATCAGCGAAACAGTACACTTCCAGGAGACTTTCAGAACTTTTTCAGACTGCATGTTGTCCAATTTGTTGAACACATCTCCTTGCTCGTTCATCAGATGGTTATGAAATTTTGATATGTTGTAGAGGACATCCATACAAAGAGAATGGTATATAACCCATCATTAGATTTCCTTGTAGATGTCTCCCAGTTCATTGTCTTGTATAGGGCAGAGTAAAATCTCTTTAGACGAACTTGCTGTAAAGACGTGTTTCATGACTTTCACACTATTTGTTCGCGCCTTGAATGAATAATGATGAATTTTTATGGTGTTCTGCTGCTTTTATGCTGTAATTTATGATCCCATTTGGCTTCCATGTTTAGATTGCTCTAACCTCATGTAATCTTCGTATTAGGTGCTGAATACCGAAGTTGAGGGTACTGAAACCAATAAGGATAATTCAAGCAGCCCTGAAGTGATTGATGAAGAGACAACCATTTCTTCACTTCAAAGCCATGTGAGAGTTGTCAGTGAAGTCATGGAAACTTCAATTGTTGTCGTTCCATTAATAGAAAAAACTGAGCCAGAAGCAAAGGAGACTGAAGAAACTGTTGCCATGACCGTAGAAGTTGCTCCAGTAATTGAGAACCGCATAGTGGTGCATGAATATCCAAATGCAGAGGTTGCCTTTGATCCTCCATTTGATGCATTACTCCCATATCACGAGCTAATTGGTGGATTCAGCGTTCCCATTGGATATGCAGGCTTGTATGAGAAAATATGGAAGAAGTTTGATCACATCATTGTTAACAGGGATCCCAGATGCGCTTATGCTTTAACAATGCAAGTGAGTGTTATCTTGCGTGTTATAAGTGATATATGCGCTAGGGCCAGAAATATTGTGACTCCAGATGTACTATTTGATTGAGAGTTCAACTTGGAGAATTCTGAAAGACTTGGCTTCAACGTGAAGTGGCTTCGTAAGAAAATAAATGTTATTAAGGACTCATGTGAGAATAGCATACCCTTTCCCAACAGTGCTGTGATGGAGAAGGAGGAGAAGATTGCTAAGCTGGCCGAAGCGCTGAACCTGGAGAAGGCGAATTTGCAAATCTTGAAGGATGCAGAGGAGCAAAAGTATTTCTTTGCCGACTTCCTTTGATTTCTTTTGATAATCTCTTGAACTTATGAACTTCTGAGAGATGTGAGGTTTTATTTCAGTTTTGATTTTGATTGGTTTTGTACTGGTAGATGATTGAGGATTTTCTTTTGGATTTGATAGAGATTTTCTTTAAGTAAAATGAACTGAACTTTGATGAATTGCTGAATTCAAATGTTGAATGCAAGTATTGCAAATGTTTTGTAGAAATTGAAATACAATGAAAGAGAATCCTAAATGCCAAATCCCAGGTGTCATGAATGCTCAAACGCCCAGTACTTCAAATACCCATTAATTTCAGGCGTCAAAATGCCTTAAGCCAATTCTCGTGGATTACTGGCAGGGTCCTTCTATCTGTGTTGACGAATCTATAGTATCCTCCAATTATAGACTTAGAAACTACAAATGGCCCTTCCCAATTGGAGCTTCTTGCAGAGTGAAGGTTGCGCTGAGTTTCCTTGAGAACTAGGTCTCGTTCACAAAATTTGTTAGACTTGGTTGTCTGTGCCTTGAATACCTTCTGCTGATTCGGAATTCCTTGTGCGGCGTGACTCCAAGGTTGTGGATCATATGGACACTCATGCAAAGGGGAGTATCTAGAGTACTTCCTGTCATGCTTAGCCAGGTCTTCAGCAATGAACCTTTTGACAGAATTATCAATTTGAAGGGGCTCTATGCTCAACCATTTGGTGTAATATTGCCGTGGTGAGGCTATCCACTCATAGCACTTTGTGATATCTAAGTTGTCAGTGGGAAGAAGTCTTTGGACCAGGGAAGCATAATTAAACATTGGAAATATAGGCACATGAAGAGGAATTAGACTTGCCTGAGTACGGAACCTTTTGATGAAAGAGTGTGCACTTTCTCTAGGTTTCTGTGCTAATTCCACCAAAGCTTTAACCTCCTCCAGGTGCTCGAATGATGGAATATCTTCTATTTCTTCTGAGTCGGAGCTTTCTTAAATTGAAGGCATCAGAGTCACTTTTCCAGCGTGAATCCAAGGTCTTCCAAGAATCATGTCGTATCCTGGATCTTCCCGGATTATGTAAAATTTGGCCTCAGTGCAAACTGAGTTTTCTTTGACTTTAAGGATGATGTAGCCGTACGCATCTCTGAGTGTCCATTCATGATCTCTGATTGACGTGGGAGCATGAGTAGCTTCTTGTCGAGTGATGCCTGTGGATTTAATGGTTTTCAATGGAATGTTGTTGATGGCGGTGACAACATCGATCAACGTTCTTCCAAATTCGTTTCTTTTGAGATTGACTGTGGTAAGAAGTCCCCAGTCGTACATCTCTTGGTCTGTGGATGGAGGCTCAAGAAATATTTCCGGAATGGACTTCTTGAAACGATGTGGTTCAGTGCTGTGAAAATATCTCTCCTTATTTCCTTCAACAGATAGAGAAATTCACGTTCGACCAAGGATTGAACTGCCTCTTTGATAGGTTGTTCAGAGAGTGTAAAGGTTCTAATTGGGAGAGGATTCTTGTGTACTCCTTCAGTCCCCAGTTGAATCTATTATGGATCAACCTTCTCTTTGAAAATATTCTTCAAAATATTGCAGTTGCTTGTTGGATGATCGATGAACCTATGAAGGCGACAGTACCGGAGATTCTCCATTTCTTCTTCAGTTGGTTATTTCTTTACGTATGGCAACTTGATTGCACCATATTGGATCCAAGCATCTAGGAGCTCAATAACTTCTTCAATGGAAAGGGTCAGGTGCATCTTGATCAGGAGCCCTTGTGCGCTGGTCAGTGGCTTGTGCATCTTTCTTATCTTTCCTTTGTGCTTTTGAAGGAGCATAGGTATGCTTGCGCGGTGTTTCGGCTTTCCTTTTGCTCCCTTCTGCGACAGCGTTTGTGGAAGGTTGAAGATTGTACTTCTTGTTGATCATACGTCTTCTACCTCGAACGTCCCTCAGTTTCTCAGCCTTCGTAACTTTTATCCTTTCCAGTAAAGGAGGTGCAGTAGTTTCCGATCTCTTTGCCGCTTCATGGAGCTCTGAGAAAGTGTGGAAACGAATATTTTCCAATAAAGCTCAATAGACCGGGATCATGCCGTTGATACACAAGTATACCAGTTGTTGTTCCGTGATGTTTGGATCATGACAGTTCAGGGCCTGAACTCTGAATCTTTTCACGTAGTCATATGGATGTTCATTGTTCTTCTGAAACATTCTTCCAAGATCAGAGAGAGTAACTTGCTCTGAAACAAAGAAGTACTTTCTGTAGAAGGCGTTAATCATTTCTCCCCAATTATTGATAGTTCCTGGTGCGATGTTGTTGTACCAGGTATATTCCCTTCCTTTCAAGGACTTTGAAAATTCTTTCAGGCGAACAACATGGTTATGCTCATGTTCACCCAAGGCTTCCAGGAACCGAGAAACATGCTCCTGAGCATTGCCTGTTCCGTCATACAAAGCGAAGGTTGGAGAGATATAACCTTTTGGAAGAAGAATCCTTTGTATAGCAGCAGGGTATGGAGGCTGGTGATGATGGAAATGTGATGTCTTGTTTTTTCCATGTTTTTCCAAGAGGCGTTCCAAATCTTCCCGAGTAATGAAATTTGATGATTCCTTCACTGATGAATCATCTGCAGCTTTGCGGACTTCGCTGTCCTCCACTGCATGAATTGGAATTACTTCAGGATCAGCATCTGAGGATGTTTCCTTTTCTTTTCCTTTTCCTTGAGTCTTCTCTGACATCTTGTCAGTGAGAGTCTTGAGATAATTGAATAGCTCCTTCTATGTTGCAGCCATGTCAGTTTGATTCTTCGCAAGAGTCTCTTGCACCATGATGAGATTAGCCATGGTAGGTGGTGGATTCCCCTGACTTCTTCAGGGTGTCGGCCGAACAAGGGATGATCTTCCATGTTAGCGTGTGGAGGAATAACGTTACCACCGTCAGTGTTAGACGCCAGAATGGTTTCCGGGACATCCTCATTGTTATTGTTTCTAGTGCTAGCGTTGTTTGTGTTGGAACCTGTAACTAACCCAGAACTAAGACCATCCATCTTTGTGAGAATGTGAGATTGCAACCGAGAGATTAATCTCACACTGTGGTCGCCAATCTGTAGATGGGGAAAAACGATTTGCTGGTTTTTACAGAATTGAGGAGATGACCATGCGGAGGAGACTCCTTGAACCGAGCAAATGCTTAACCTTACAAAGATGCACTGCAATAAGGGAGTGCTTTAAGTTCGAGAGATCAATCTGTAGGACTCCGGCCAAAACCAAGACAATGGTCGTTCCAGAGTCAATTCGGTCACAAGAGAGGATGGGTTGATCTGTGGGAGGAAAGCTGAGAAATGTGTGAGATCAATGGTGGTCGATATTGTAGGTGTGTTGTGTATTTTGCGTAATAAAGTTCTGAATGATTGAATTTTACTCAGTTGAGAGTGATTGCTCAGACGATGAGTTCGTGTAGACGAAAGATTGTCTGTGTGAACTTGTCAGAAATTCTTGTCTTGTTTCAATCAGGATTCAGAGACTTTTTATATTGCTGAATTGAAAACACCATGATCCCATGAAGTGTGACAGTTGCTGGAGTCAAAGAGTGGGGAAGTGTAAAATCGTGTTGAAACCAGTTGCTCATCGTGCGGAGACTTGGTTAACTTTCCACCCACTACTTTGCTAACTCCTCCAACTGATTGCACGACTTGCTCACATTCTCATTGTGTGTATGAACACACGTGACGTAGACTTCCATACCAAAACCCTAGTTAATATCCCCCCATGTGACACGATTGATATCTCGTGAAAGTGGAGTCTGCAAGACATATGTGTATTTAGTTAGTCAGTTGCTGACTTTATGGGATGATGAGTCCTTGTATTGCTGAGTTGAACATAATTTGTAAATTCTCTGAGACTCATGAATTGAACATGTTTGCTGAGACAAAAAAATATCATTGTCAAATAAATGTTGATAACTTGAGACTGTGCTGCTGAATCGTCGAATATTGATAGTTGAACCAATATTCCTTAGTCTGAGCAAATGTTGCTCATCTGATGAATTATTGAATATTGATAGTTGAATCAATATTCTTAACGTGAACAGATATTGTTCATTTGATCGAATGTTTCTCATTTGAGGAATCATTGGTAACAGGACCAAGATAAACATTAATCTAAAATACTGGCAGCTGAACCGAGTATAATTAATTAGGATGTTGATCATGGGATCAACATAAAACTATTAGCGTTTGAATCTGGAATCATGAACCTTGGATTCAAAACCCTAATTTTGATCAACTACTGAATTGATGATAAATTAATGATTTATTGAAAATCATTCATGAAATGAATAACGGAAGGGACCGGCTACATGGGATGATGAACCAGCCATGTAGATACCAGATGCTCAAGTGAGAAAAATGCCAAAGTCTCTTGGAGACCATTTGTTGAAAAGATGATTAAATGCTGGTTTAATCATTTTTTAAAATAATGCTCATGTGAGCATCAGGTAGTAGAACCTGATTATGGAGAGATGAGGGACCGACCAAGGGGTCATGGGACCGGACCTTGGTGGTCGTGGGACCAGGTGATGGTCGTGTGAGCAAGCTCTAAGTTGTTTTAGAAGAGTTTGGACCCAGTATGAGCCATTGAGCAAATTAGGTCAAGATTGTTAAAACACGTGGGACCGGATCTTTGCAAGCCTCAGGGCCGGCCTTGGTCAGTCAAGGAGACATGCCCGTATTACCTTAATGTCCATGTCTCAGTCCTGAGAGTTTCGATATTCTCTGATGCACATTTGAGCAACATTTTGAGAAAATATGAAGAAATCAGGGATTTTTGCTGAAACCGGGAAAACTTCATGAGATGAATGAATAAATAATAAAATAATGAAAGAATCATGAAGTGTGGGCCCGGCTATAGTGGAGGCGTGGTCGGCCGACCAAGGAGACCGGTTACAAGACACTTTTCCTAATTTATAATATTTTCATGATTTTAGGGAAATATCATAAAATCAAGAAGTTTGTTGAAACCAAGGATTTTGTTGAAATCAGGGAGTTTCCATGAGATGAGGGACATAAAAAATAATAATAAAAAAAGGAAAGTGTGGGACCGGCAAGGGTATGACTGGACGGCTATGGCCCGGTCCCACGGGTTTCCCTAATTTTATATTATTTTTCATGAACTTGGTGAAATTTCATGAATCCAAGAAGTTTTCTGAAACTAGGGAATTTCCTTGAAGTGAAGGAGTTTCCAAGATAGCATGCCTGCTATTATTTTATTATTTAGCAGTTTCCAAGTGAGCGTGGGAATGGCCACGGTGTGACCGGCCGGCCGGTGGGTCCAGTCTCTAGGCGCCTTTGTTAATATTCTATTATTATTATTTTTCTTACTATTTTGCATAAGTTTCCCTTCGTGTTTTGGAATGCTCGTTTGCGCATTCAGGTGCTCGTTTGTGCATTATTGCTGAGTACACTTGCACTATCTTGGTAGGGGCTTACTCGAGAGCTGCTCAGATGCCCGTACGTTGAATATTTATCACTAACCCGTGGAATTCTGCTGGGAAGAACCACGAATTGAAGTGACGAAATATTACAAAGAATCGCATAATATTGTTGAATATTCAGTTAACGACTATAGATAATTAACTGATGGCTCTATACTAACAGGCATGCTGTCTAAGAGCATTAATTATCTGAGAATTGAGAAACATGAGCTTGTTGAAATGTCATATTTTCGTTATATAGTCAGGGAACACTTTGTTGTATCCTGAAGACATTATTGCTCTCTAATAGCAGGCATGCTGTCTTGGAGCCGTCCAATATTTCGATTCATATAGAAATAATTACTGAAATTTCTCAGTATTCATGAGATGTGTCGTTGCCTCAGCTGAGAGACTACACATCTACATATACTCTGAGAGACAACATTCTTAGTCACAGATTTTGCGGCATGAGCTTTCATGCTTTTAACGAGAGACATGAGCCTCAATTCTCAGCTGATTGCTGGATCAGGAGCATTACGATTATGGTTTTACAATTTTAACACTTGTTGAAAATCCACCATCTACAGTTGTGTATTCCAATAAGATTAATTATGGGTTGTCTTGTAATTGAACGCTGCCGGACAAGATGACTTGCGGTAGTTGAACGCTGCCGCTGATTATTTTTAGGGTTTGAAGTTGCACAGTCAACCCCTCTTTGAGCGTGCGTTCTAGGACATCGAGCCCTTGTTCGAACAGGCCGGTCGGACATGTATAGAGGTGGGTCAACGGTGATCACACTGAAATCTTCGGTGCGCCTGAGATTGAATCTAAGCCTCTCAACTAGGACGACGAAGATGGATGGTCGCGATTGATTTGCGACAGTAGGGCGTTGCCGCAAACGCAATTTTAGGGTTTTCAAAGCAACGCGTTTAAGCTACATTGGGAAAACGATTTGGTATGCTCTGGTTTTGCCATGGAGAGGTCGATTGACTAAGGGAGAAGTTGGGCCAACGGTGAACAAGTTGGCACTTCTTCAGTTACTCGAGATGTGATCCAAGCCGTCTAACTAGGCCGGCTAAGTTGGACGGTCATGATCGATCTGCGACAGCTGTGTATCGCCGCGACCCAAATTAGGGTTTTTCTCACAACGCGTTTGCTCGAGTTTGGGCTATCGATTTAGCGCCCTATAGGCTTGCCGCGGGAAAATCGATCGGGTAAGGGGAGAGTTGGGCCGCCAATATGCATGCTGGCGCCTCTTTGATCATTCCAGGGAAGATCTCGGTCGTCCAACAAGGCTGGCAAAGTTGTACGGTCATGATGTATTTAAGACCCTTTTTAACGGTCTTAGATCGTTGGAGCTTTCTTTCGAATAGCTCGAACACCCATTTTAGGGTTGACGTTAGGAGAACTTGTGGCTGAGGGGAGTGGGACTCTATCGACTAGGGCGCTAGTGGGCCCGCCGGTGGTCACTACCGTGATTTCCTAGTTCTGTTAGGAGTAAGCTATGCTCGTTAAATCGTACGGCCAAGTTGTGTGGTCGTGATCGTTTCTGAGACCGATATTAAAAGTCTAGATTTTCTTTAAGGAATAAATATGTGTTCGCTCACGCTAACTTTAATTAAAAAGTGTGTGAACGCGTTGATCTCTTAGTCAGAGAGAGATGTAGCCTATATGAGTATTTTTGTGGGGATCCCAATGCTATCACTTCGGGAGATTCATGTTACTCTGCCGAGAGTGAGCATTGATCGTCATGTCATGTCAGGATTGAGAGTTCGTCTGGGAACATAACATGGAAAAATACCAGGCGAGTCATGCATTAGTTAATAATGCTGGCATAAAGTAGAATTCACAGAATATTTGGGATTTCTACTACGCGCACCACTCTGAATAAATTCCATATATATACTGAGATGTTCAATACATGTATAAGTAAATAGGTTTGAGCACTCCTTACCTTCAAACGGCCTTTATTCCTTTGCAGGATGACATCGCTAAATATAGGGTTTTAAAACTTTGACCCTAAACTAAAAACCACCATCAACACTTATATAGAAAATCTTACTTGGGGCCGCTACTGAGGTGCTTAAGCAAAGAGGAAGGGCACTCGATCTTGAATGAGCTGCATTATGGCGCCGCATGCAATCACATCTCGGGCCGAAGTCTAGCAGCCCGAGCCAAGACTATGGGATACTTTTGGCCCTACATGAATGACGACGCACAATATATGGCGTTAATTTGCGACGAATGCCAAAAGTTTGGCAAGAAGATACACGCACCTGCAGTGACCTTAAACTCAGTAATTATCCCTTGGCCCTTCGCCAAGTGGGGGATCGATATCATGGGACCATTGCATGTCGGGTCGAGACAAAGAAAGTATCTGATCGTGGCTACTGATTATTCCACCAAGTGGGTGGAAGCTGCACCACTAAGGCACATTCGGGACAAGGATGTGTTTCGTTTCATTTGGGAACACATCATCTGTCGTTTCGGCATGCCAGCAGCAATCGTCTCGGACAATGGAAAACAACTACAAGGCAAGAACATCGACATACTGTTCAACACCTATAAGATTCGAAAGAGTAAGGCAACACCCATTTACCCACAAAGTAATGGGCAAGCCGAAATCACAAACAAAACGATTGCAAACAACCTGAAAAAGAAGTTAGATGGGGAGTACAGTGAATGGTGTGAGGGTCTCTATAATGTTCTATGGGCCTACAGAACTACCCGAAGGGAGGAGACCGGCTTGTCGCTCTTTATGTTAACATATGGGACAGAGGCCATCCTTCCTACTGAAGAAATGACACCCACCACTAGGACTGAGGCATGGAGGAGGAACATCTCAGCGGATCTAATCTTGGCCAAGCTCGATGACTTGGAAGAAACTAGAGAAATGGCTCTCCAGAAAATGGAAAACTACCAAAGGAGACTACATCGTAAATACAACAAATGAGTCCGACCAAGGGAGTTCCAAACTGGACAGTTGGTACTAAAGGAACTACCTAGTTATGAACGTGACAAAAAAGGCGGAAAATTGGCGGCAAGATGGGACGGACCATACACTATTGTGGAGAAAATGGGAGAAGGAGCGTATAAGATATTGAAACAGGATGGAACACCAGAACCACGACCATGAAACACTCGACACTTGAATTTATATCACCCTTGAGAGGTGTTCGAGCAGGTATGATACTCTGTCATATATTTCCTTAAAAATCCATGTGGGGTAGGAAATATGTGATGAGTGCCAAATATTGTATATATTTATCCCTTTTTGTTGGCAATTTAACTCATCTTTTGTGCATTAATTCTACATTTTATCCCATATTCTGTATTTTCATTGTTTTCAAGAATAAATATTTTTCTTACTTAATTTTGCATTTTTAGGTAATAAATAAAGTTTGGATGAATTGCGGAGCGAAAAGAGAAGAAAAGTAGTGAAAAGACGAGAGGAATTACACATGGAAGCCGCGAAGAATGTCGTGCACAAGACCAAAAGGCTAGAAGTGGGCTTGAAGAGGAAGAATTGTTCTTAAAGAAGATATGGGCTTGGCATACCCAAGGCCCAAAACCCTCACCCAAACCCATTTTCTATATCCAAGCCCGTCTCGGATTTCAGCCGTCAGATCGAAGCATTTCAGCATCCTACGGTCGCTCCTATGCCTGTGCATCAAATCCCGATGATTCCGCTAAACACTACAACACCTAACCTAATCTCGCACCGTAGACTTCGTTGTATTTTACATCCTACGGTCGCTACAAGATGCTTCTTTCTTAGCCGTCCGATCCACCTACCATCTCCATATCCATCGGCTTCAGCTCGTGGTACACACATCTTGATACACCCACCTAACACACTAATACTCGAACCCTATGACCTAGCCAAACAGCTCCCTACCCTAACCCATATCGACCTCCACCTTCGTCTTCCTCTCCCCCCTCTCTGCAACAGAAACACCCATTCCACCACCATCACCTCCACCTGCTACTTCCATCATCCATCACTCCTGTCACCACCATCTCCATCATTACCCGACACGACCCATCCCCCTAATTCGAAGCGCTTTAACCTCTCTCACCAACTGACCTAGGTGAGGGTTGATAAAACACCTCAAATTAGGGAGCAATTGCATCAATAGGCGCATGGATAAGAACCGAGAGAGGCAGAGAAGACATGGGGCGACGTCAATTCAAAGTTTTGGTGAGTGAATTTTGATTTCTATTTCACAACAGAAAACCCTAATTTTACAAATTGAAGAATTTTTGGGAATTGTTGATTGTAACTAGAAATAGCAGAGTGGGTGAAGATAATTGAGTAAAATCAGAGCTGTTAGGTGAGTCAATTTTGTATTTTCACCAAACCCTAATTGGACTGATGTGGTCCTGATTTTTGGGGATTTTGTTTAGTGATATAAATAGGGGGTGATGAAGAGGGGTAGAGGGGGATGATCTCTGGACTAGCCAGAAAAACATTTGTTCTGTTTTATGTCACAATTTCAATTTCAGTTACTGCATGACAGTTGATAGTGAATGTTATATGATGTTTTGATTTTTATCTTCAATGTTGAGAATGTTGTTTCAATTAGCATATGTGATGAATGTTGATGCTGTTAACATGTGTAGTATGAGCTAATTAGCAACAAGCTAAGGCTTTGATGAAGCCTTGGTGCACTGTCAAATGGTAAATTGCTAGGATAGGATGTCATATGCTTGTTTTTCTTGTGCATTGGGAAGAAAGCAGTGCTATGATTGCTTGTGATTGATTGTGCTGTCAAAAGACAGTCAATACTAGGGGTATTTCTGTTAGCAAGATGTTTTTCTTTCCTTTCTATTGTATGCATAGGACTCAACTCAACCTAGGAATATGCTATTTGATTAGGACACAAGGTGGAATCTAAGCCTTAGCTTAGCCACAATTCCTTTCTTCAGTCATTTACAATTCCTTCTCTGCTTTTATTCACTGCTTAGTTACATTCCTTTACTGTTTTGCTTAGTTCTTGCATTTTGAAGCCTATTGTGCACTGAAGTCAGTGCACAAACTCACCTCTGCCCTTGGCTTCCAAGCCTTGGTTCTTAGCTATTTTCTTTGCTGCTTTGCTTTACCTTGCTGCTTTGGTTCTTTACTTCTGCCACTTTGTATGCCATATTACTTTGTCTTGCTCACTGTCTCCATTGTTAGCTTAGGTTTCTCTTATAGTGCTCCCACTCCCTGTGGACTTCCCCTGCTTTCCTTCTATTCTATAAACTTGGCCTTGTATACTTGCAAGTTTCTGTGTGTTTTCCATTCCACACCAAGTTTTTGGCGCCGCTGCCGGGGAGTGGTGCTGCCATCTGCTGATTTCCTTTGCTGTCTTTCATCTACCACTGCATAATCTGCTGAAAGTGCATCTTACCTTGCTGTGCTTGAAGTTGTCTCCTGATATCATTGCACTCTTGTTCACTTGCAGGTGCCACTGAGTTGCTGCTGCTGTTGCTGCTGCTGCTGCTGCTAAGCCAAAGCCTGCTGCTGCCAAACCAAAGCAACTGGGCTGCTACCTGCTGCTGCTGGGCTCTGCCTTCTACTGGTGGGCTTGTACTTCTCTGAACTGGGCTTCACCAACTTCAACTGAACTGGGCTTGCCAAGTGTTACTGGGCTCGTCCAACTGAGGTGGGCTTCGTTGCTGTTGCTTCTGCTGGGCTGCTAAACCCAACTGCTGTTGCTGGGTTTGAGCGTGAGCTGCTTAGGACGATCCTAAAGCCCAACTGGGCTGTGCAACTAAAGGGAACAAAAGCCTAACTGGGCTTCCCTCCTTAACCAAGTAAGCCTAAACCATGAGTAACCCACTTGGGCCCCATTAAATATTCAATTTGGGTATGTAATAATTAATTTATTTTTAATTTGGGCTTGTAATAATTATTTTTATTTTTATTTTCTTTTTCTTTTATTTTCTTTTATTTTTCTTTTATGGGCTTGTAATTATTATTATTGTTTTTATTTTCTTTTATGGGTTGTGATAATTTATGCTAGGTTTAGTTCAAAAACTTTTCCAAAGCCCAATTTTAAACCAAAAACAAAATCCCTTATTAAAACCAAAACTCCACTCCTTAAAACCAAATTCCACTTAACCCTTTCAAAACCAAATCTTCATAAATCCTTATGGGCCCTGTTTTCTCCCTTATCTGTGGGCTTGTTATTTCATGAGTGGGATATGATTGTAACCTTTAGAGACCAATCAAATAGACTAGTTAGAGTAAATCAAATAGACCCAATTGACATACCCACAACTTCTGAGGAAAACACACCGGACCAATCTGAAACAATGGGAGAACCCCGTACCCTCAAGGATTATATGTACCCAACTAGAGCCAGTCAACCTTCTTGTATTGTGCTACCCGAGGCTAATGGCCATTATGAGCTGAAATCAAGCACAATACAGATGCTCCCTATTTTTAGAGGTGTTGAGAATGAAAACCCTTACCACCACGTGAGAGAATTCGAGGAAATTTGTGGAACTCTGCGTTTCACTCAAATGTCCGACGAAACCCTAAAGTTAAGGCTCTTTCCTTTCTCCCTGAAAGATAAGGCAAAGGCCTGGCTTTATGCTTTACAGCCTCAATCCATCATGACATGGATGACCTCATAAAGGAGTTTTTCAAAAAGTTTTTCCCGAATCACAAGACTGCGACAATTCGTCAAAGTCTGAATAGCTTTGTGCAATTAGAGGGTGAGACCTTAGCTAGATACCTGGAGAGATTCAATGAATTATTGCTCCAATGTCCCCATCATGGTTTTGAAAAATGGAGACTTGTGCAAATTTTGTATGAAGGTCTAGATGTGTCCACCCGAACAACGGTTGAGTCAATGTGTAATGGTCTATTCGTAGACAAAACTGCTGATGCGTCTTGGGACTTCTTGATTGAAGTAGCTGAAAAGACGCAACAGTGGGAATCCATCCGTGAACCCAGAAAGACTACTTCCGAAGCTAAGGCTTTTAGGATTGAAGCAGATTTCGAGGGAAGAGCAAACATGACATCAATAGTTAGGAGATTAGAAGAGTTAGAACTACATAAAAATTCAAAACCTTCCACCACTACTCTCCGAGAACATGTCGCTTCGTCTGTATGTGCCGCTTGTAACGATCCCAACCATCAATTCCAAAATTGCCCTGATTTGCTTGCAGTCCAGGAATCTAGGCTTGAACAGGCACAGGCCATGTTTCAAAAACAAGAGCATAACCCCTATTCACAGACCTACAATCCAGGATGGAGAAACCACCCTAACTTTTCATGGTCCAAAGGACCCACTCAGGGAGGACCATCTCAACCCAATCAGAGCTATCAAAACAATCAGGGATCTCAGAACAATCAAGGTTATCAATATCCTAGGAACCCTCAACAACAATCGAACTCTCAACAATCATATCCTCAACACAATACCGACAAGAGATTATCCACCCTAGAGGAGATGGTCCAGAGTCTGGTGCAAGGTCAGAAAAATATTGATCAAAAGATGAGTCAAATGTGCGATTCCATGAGCGAGAGAGAAAAGGGTACACTTCCTAGCCAACCCCAACAAAATCCAAAGAGGATATTTCAAACAGGCACAACATCCTGCACTGAAACCTCACCCGATCAAGTACATGCCATTACCACCCTCCGAAGTGGTAAAATCATCGAGAACAACGTGGGCGAACCTAATGAATCTGATACAAACTCCACGCTGTCTCCACAACCCCAGAAAACCAAAGAATCTGAGCAAGTTGGAAAGCCTGACAATTCTACTGCTGTGAATGTCCCTTTGCCAACTCATTCTCCTGTTGCCCCATTTCCTCAAAGATTGATCTATCAACAGAAAAGTACCCATTATAATGAGATGTTAGATCTGTTCAAGAGAGTCAAAATCAACATTCCTTTTCTTGAAGCAATTAGGCAAATCCTGGCATATGCTAAATTCCTCAAAGACTTGTGTACTCAAAAGCGCAAGCTTAATGTGCAAAAACGTGCTTTCTTAGCTGAACAGGTGAGTTCCATCATTCTGAACAAAACTCCACCCAAGTTTAGGGATCCAGGATGTCCAACAATTTCTTGCACTATAGGAGAACACACGGTCAATAAAGCGTTATTAGACCTAGGTGCAAGTGTTAACCTTCTGCCATATTCTGTTTATGAGCAGTTAGGTCTTGGGGAGTTGAAGCCAACATCTATCACTCTACAACTGGCAGACCGATCTGTCAAGATTCCTCGTGGAGTGGTCGAAGACGTTTTGATCAAGGTTGACAAATTCTATTTTCCCGTAGACTTCATTGTCTTAGACACTCAACCTGTACAAAACCCAGACTGTCACATTCCTGTCATCTTAGGACGTCCTTTCTTGGCTACGTCCAACGCGATCATTAATTGTCGTAATGGAGTGTTGAAACTGTCTTTTGGTAACATGACGGTAGAATTGAATGTGTTCGATATTAGTCAACAACCTGTGAATCTTGATGATGATGATGTGCATGAAGTTAATATGATTGAAGGATTGATGCAAGATTCATTGACTAACATTCTATCCGTCGACCCCTTTCAAGCATGTATGGAGAACTTTAACCCAGATTCCTATGATGATGCATACTGTAGTGACGTCCTATCTCTGCTCGAATATGTACCTCAAATGGACATCACTGAAAGGAAATATGAAGTGGAACCACCCTTACTCTCTGATTCCAAGCTTATTCCATCCATTGTTGAGCCACCCAAGCTTGAATTGAAAACATTGCCTAGTACGTTGAAGTACGCATTCCTAGGTTCTTCTGATACTTTACCCGTCATTATTTCATCATGTTTAGACACGGAACAGGAAAGTAAGCTTTTAGAAGTACTTAAGGAACACAAAGAGGCCTTAGGATGGACCATCTCAGATCTCAAAGGAATTAGTCCCACCATTTGCATGCACCACATTAACCTTGAAGAGAATGCCAAACCATCGAGGGAAATGCAAAGGAGACTTAATCCTAACATGAGAGATGTAGTCAAAGGAGAAATCCTGAAACTACTTGATGCGGGTATCATATACCCAATACCTGATAGCAAATGGGTTAGTCCCATTCAAGTTGTGCCTAAGAAGTCAGGCATTACTGTAGTTCAGAACGACAAGAATGAATTAGTCCCTACTCGTACAACCACAGGATGGCGAGTATGCATCGACTACAGGAAGTTGAACACAGTAACAAGGAAAGATCACTTCCCGCTCCCTTTCATTGACCAAATGCTAGAACGTGTGTCTGGACACATTCACTACTGTTTTCTAGATGGCTTTTCCGGTTATAACCAAATTCACATTGCTCCAGAAGATCAGGAAAAAACTACATTCACGTGTCCATTTGGGACGTTTGCTTATAGACGTATGCCCTTCGGGTTGTGTAATGCACCTGCTACTTTTCAGCGTTGCATGATGAGCATTTTTTCTGACATGATAGATAGTTTTCTCGAGATCTTTATGGATGATTTCTCTGTTTTTGGTTCCTCGTTTGACGAATGTTTGAAGCATCTTGCCCTCGTGATATCCAGATGTAAAGAAAAGAACCTTATTCTAAATTGGGAAAAATGCCATTTTATGGTGAATTCAGGAATAGTTCTAGGACACATCATCTCAGAAAAAGGAATTGAAGTGGATAAAGCTAAAGTTGACCTCATTCAACATCTACCACAACCTTGCTCTGTGAAGGAGATCAGATCATTTCTAGGTCATGCTGGTTTTTACCGGCGATTCATCAAAGATTTCAGCAAAATCTCCAGACCTCTGTGCAGTCTTCTCTCCAAAGATGTTGCCTTCAATTTCGATGCTGCTTGTGTGAAGGCATGGGAGGAATTAAAAACCCTTCTCACCACCGCTCCTATAGTCCGACCACCCGATTGGAAGCTTCCGTTCGAACTTATGTGTGATGCCTCTGATTATGCTGTTGGTGCTGTTTTAGGACAGCGAGTTGATAGACTACCATATGTGATATACTATGCTAGCAAAACCCTTAATGATGCCCAACTAAATTATTCAACTACCGAGAAGGAATTGCTTGCCGTCGTTTTCGCATTAGACAAGTTTAGATCTTATCTGATAGGGTCTAAGATCATCGTATACACAGACCATGCGGCTTTGAAGTATCTTCTTTCCAAGAAGGATGCTAAAGCTCGCCTTATTCGATGGATACTCTTATTACAGGAATTCGATCTCGAAATCTGTGATAAGAAAGGTTGTGAGAATGTGGTTGCTGATCATTTGTCTAGATTAACTTTAGAGTCTATTGATGAATTTGAGCTGATTAGAGAATCATTCCCAGATGAACAGCTGATGTCTATCTCAGACCTTCCTTGGTTTGCTGATATTGTTAACTACCTCGCTGCAGGAAGGATGCCCTCATGTTGGTCGAGACAAGACCGCTCTAAATTCCTGGCTGAAGTTAAACATTTCCTTTGGGATGACCCATATTTGTTTAAGTACTGCCCAGACCAAATCATTAGGAGATGTGTCCCCAACACTGAACAGAAAGATGTGATATCTTTCTGTCATGACCAAGCATGTGGAGGCCATTTCAGTGCCAAGAAAACCGCTGCAAAGATCTTGCAGTGTGGATTCTATTGGCCATCATTGTTCAAGGATTGCCATGATTATTGTGTTGCTTGTGAACGCTGTCAAAAGCTAGGAAGCATTTCGAGGAGAAACATGATGCCATTGAACCCCATTTTGATTGTGGAGATTTTTGATGTTTGGGGGATAGACTTCATGGATCCATTTCCCATGTCTGACAGCAAGTTGTACATCCTAGTCGCAGTTGATTACGTTTCTAAGTGGGTAGAAGCCATAGCAACCAGAACAAATGACCACAAGGTGGTACTTTCATTTCTAAAGGAGAACATATTTTCACGTTTTGGTACCCCTAGAGCTATCATCAGTGACGGCGGTTCACATTTTCGTAACAAGTACTTTGAGTCTTTAGTACGCAAGTATGGCATAACTCACAAGGTTGCTACTCCGTACCACCCTCAGACGAGTGGACAAGTAGAAGTTTCTAATAGGGAAATTAAGCACATTCTCGAGAAGACAGTTAACCCGTCTAGGAAAGATTGGTCATTGAGATTGAATGATGCTTTGTGTGCCTATAGAACAGCTTATAAGACACCAATTGGCATGTCCCCCTATCGTCTAGTGTATGGAAAGCCGTGCCATCTACCTGTGGAATTAGAACATCGTGCCTACTGGGCAATCAAAGAGCTGAACTTTTCTCTGGACGAAGCTGGAATTCAAAGGAAACTTCAACTCAACGAGTTGGAAGAATTGAGAAATGAGGCTTATGATAGTGCCAAGTTATATAAGCAGAAGATGAAGATGTTTCATGACAAGCGTATTTTACGCAAATCCTTCACTCCTGGTCAGAAAGTCTTGCTGTATGACTCCCGATTACATCTTTTTACAGGAAAACTGCGTTCCAGATGGAAGGGTCCGTACCTAGTACGCACAGTTTTTCCTCATGGAGTTGTAGAGCTGGAGGATGTTTCCAACAAGAACGTTTTCAAAGTCAACGGGCAGAGATTAAAACCATTCCTTGAGCCATTTCCACCCGACATTGAAACAACCAACCTGGAGGACCCAGTCTATGTGGACTAAACTGGTCCACTCTTTCCCTAAATAACCAAAAAGTTTTCCAAATCTTTCCCTAAAAACCAAAATTTTTCGTTTTCCCAACAAAACCAAATTTTTCCCAAAAAGTCCAATCCCATTAAAAACCAAATTTTCTTGTAGATAATGTGTTAGTTAAATTTCCTTTTGTATATATTGTGCTCATCCATTGTGACTCCTAATATGATGGATTTTTGCCTTGAATAACGGAGTTTTGATCGAGCTTTCGCCGTACAATCGGGTATTCTCTCTCCTTTTACTCTACTCAGCATGTTCCTCTTCATATATTGTTTTATAATTTTGTTCATATTTTGAAACATTGAGGACAATGTTTAGTTTAGGTTTGGGGGTAT
The DNA here is from genome assembly GCF_003573695.1 of Papaver somniferum. Lineage (NCBI taxonomy): Eukaryota > Viridiplantae > Streptophyta > Magnoliopsida > Ranunculales > Papaveraceae > Papaver > Papaver somniferum. Next base: position 216,693,908 of record NC_039360.1, read on the forward strand.
AGAGTAGATACCACGATAATATGCTATAATTGAAATCGAACTCCTTCTTTTTTTGAAAAAATTGAAAAATTCCA
>NC_039360.1:216693991-216700578 GCF_003573695.1 Papaver somniferum
AAGAACCGAGAGAGGCAGAGAAGACATGGGGCGACGTCAATTCAAAGTTTTGGTGAGTGAATTTTGATTTCTATTTCACAACAGAAAACCCTAATTTTACAAATTGAAGAATTTTTGGGAATTGTTGATTGTAACTAGAAATAGCAGAGTGGGTGAAGATAATTGAGTAAAATCAGAGCTGTTAGGTGAGTCAATTTTGTATTTTCACCAAACCCTAATTGGACTGATGTGGTCCTGATTTTTGGGGATTTTGTTTAGTGATATAAATAGGGGGTGATGAAGAGGGGTAGAGGGGGATGATCTCTGGACTAGCCAGAAAAACATTTGTTCTGTTTTATGTCACAATTTCAATTTCAGTTACTGCATGACAGTTGATAGTGAATGTTATATGATGTTTTGATTTTTATCTTCAATGTTGAGAATGTTGTTTAATTTATCATATATTATGAATGTTATTGTTATTATCATGTGTAGTATGAGCTAATTAGCAACAAGCTGAGGCTTTGATGAAGCCTTGGTGCACTGTCAAATGGTAAATTGCTAGGATAGGATGCCATATGCCCTGTTTTGCTTGAGCATTGAGAAGAAAGCAGTGCTATGATTGACTGTGATTGATTGTGCTGTCAAAAGACAGTCAATACTAGGGGTATTTCTGTTAGCAAGCTGTTTTTCTTTCCTTTATATTGTATGCATAGGACTCACTTCAACCTAGGAATATGTTATTTGATTAGGACACAAGGTGGAATCTAAGACTTGGCTTAGCCACAATATCTTTCTCAGTCACTTACATTTTCATTCTTGCTTTGCTTCAAATTCAGTTTATATTTCTTAGCTATTGTCTTGCAATTTGTAGTCTCTGTGCACTGAAAACAGTGCACAAAATCTCCCCCTGCCCTTGGCTTCCAAGCCTTGGATCTTAGCTGTTTTCTTTGCTGCTTTGCTTTACCTTGCTGCTTTGGTTCTTTACTTCTGCCACTTTGTATGCCATATTACTTTGTCTTGCTCACTGTCTCCATTGTTAGCTTAGGTTTCTCTTATAGTGCTCCCACTCCCTGTGGACTTTCCCCTGCTTTCCTTCTATTCTATAAACTTGGCCTTGTATACTTGCAAGTTTCTGTGTGTTTTCCATTGGCACACCAATATGACAATTGCGTCTAATGGTCATTCGTACTCGGGGAGACAACAGTGTGCAAGTGCCGAGGTGACTTACACTCGAATGGAAATTCATACTCGGGGCGATGGAAGTTTGCAAGTTCCGAGGTGTCTTACACTCGACGGGCTATTCGAACTCGGGGCAGTGGCAGTGTGCAAATGCCGAGGTAGTCTAAGGGTCCTGGTGGTTGGAAACCACTGACCGATTATCGGGGCATGAGTACCCGATAGTCGAACATACAACATTTCTCCCATCGCAAGTGGCCGAAATCACTTGCCTAGGCTAGTTAATCGATAACTCCCTGGGGATATCGGGCCAATAAAACTTAGGAATGACCGAATACTTACCGCTAGATCAAATTGACAGTGATGAGATACCTCAATCGGGACATGCATTGGGCCCGATGTCCCTCCCTGTTGAGCGTGTTCGACAGAAATGGAATTTTTAATAACTAATTAAACATTTGAATGCAGGGAATAATGAAACCACCGTAAACAAATAATAAGGTACGATCGAAGTAACATAAACGAAAATGTTAGGAAACGATAAAACAACCGATCGGCGACGCAACACCCCATAAGACAGATGTTTGAAAAAATAAAGGTGTTCAAGCGAATTACAGCCCATAATAAAAGGCACACTAGTGGCGCAACACTACGAAAGATATGACTATTCCTTCGGCGGAATCGACCCCGAGCTTGCCTTCTTAGCAGCAACATCGACCCGCTTCTTCTCGACAACTGCCTTAACACCTTCCTTGACCTTTGTAACAAGCTCGGTTATGAATTTCTCTTTCTCGGAAGCAAGTTGAAGAGTCAGTTGAGTCGACGCCTCTTCGGAAGTAGCCACCTGTCCGAGCAACTGGGTCTCTCTCGCCTTCAATCGAGCAGTCTTTTCCTCCAAAGACTTCACCTTTCCTTGCTCAACTATAGATATAAAGAGGCGATTAGTGACAAGGCAACAACATCATGACATCGAAATAAGTACGAGAATAATACATCATAAGCAAAAAAACACCTTCAAGCAAGGGTAAAACTACTTTAACGGTTTCCTCGGATTTAAGTAAACTACACTCAAGGGCTGAAACCTTCGAAGTTAACTCATTATAGCGCTGCTCATTGAATTCATTGGTGGGGAAATATTTCTTATGGTCTCTCCAACTAGATTTCTGCCGATCATGTGCCAACTGCAGACCCAATAACTGAGCTTGAACCCACTCCAACTCTTGGGATACCTGATAAAATCGGCGAAGCTTCTCCCTTAACTCTTGGTTAGACCCCTCAGCAGTGTCATTTTCCTTCAGAATCCACCTGCGATCAACGTGCAAATCTCTAATCTGAAGCCTCAACTTGCTACACTGATTTTCTAAGTTATCGGCAGCGGCAACACCTTGAACCCGAGATAGGCTCGCCCGAAGACTATCCATCTCATCGGGCACATACTCAAATTTCTGGTATCGAAGTAGTTCGTCTCGAAGATGTTCGAGCTCGACCTCTTGACGATATATCTTATCATCCTTATTGACGATTCTTTGGCGGAGATTATCGACATGGTCCAGCTCAATATCTAACTTTCTCTTTAACAGACGATATTCCGAAGCAGCGTCGGCATCTATACTAGACATCTCGTCTAGGAAGATAATACTAAAATCAATATTGGCACTACGGAATCAATCATAGGTACTTAGGTTTAAAGCAAATACCTTGGGTCTCGGCCAGCTGCCTCTCCAATCCGCAGGTTCGTTCTTGCTCTCGCTGCAATTGGACATGAAGACCTTCCAGTTCCGCTAACTCCCTTCGACGTATAACACCATCCAATAATTTTCTATTGGCAGCCTGAGAATATTATGTTTCACAACATCAACAATCATCCCACATTACAAGTACACGGCTAAGAAAAACAATTCACCATCTGATTGAAGGTGTCCTTCAAACCAGCAGAATACAGGGACACAACATTGATCATCTCCTCGTCGGTTAGGGAGCCAAAATCGGGAGAAGTAAGAACCCCCGGATAATTACACACTGGACCCGAGAAGGTGAACAAGGTATTTCCGCCCGAGCTTGGGACAGGGGAGACATGAGGTAGATTTTCCAGTGACCCACCCCCGTGAACAGCGTTCTCTTCACCAGCGGACTCCTCTACCTTCTTCGACTCTTCTTCCTCGCCCAGACCACCATTTCATCTTCCTCGCCAAAACGATCCTCTTCATCATCATCAGACATCACAAAAACAATATCATCAGCAATGATAACGCCTTTGCTAGCTGCAGATACAACAGGTTGCTGGGGCATGACCTTCTGGGGCAGACTCAACATCCTTTGAGTCTTTACCCTTCCCACTAGGCTTACCACCTACAATGGTAGAAGAAATATCAAAAGGTTTCTGAGGCGACTTCCTCAGGAAGTAGGACAAAGGTAGTCGATCCTCGAAATCCTCACCATCTTTCGACGAAGCACCTCCAACTTCTCCTATATCAGCTCTCGACCTCTGCACATGAGTCATCGTCAGATTCATTCAAGGCAACAAATAGGGGCAAGTACATGTATTGTGGTTAGAGCAGTATATTCGTTACCTTCCCTGCCTCCTCCTCGAATCTTGTGCTAGGACCTCTGTCTCTTTTTCGAAGGTTGGGAACCTTGGGAGGATTACTCTGAGACTTGGGCGGCAAAACACAAACAAGTCAGAACCCTATCATACCGGTTACCCGGGCCGACCAACTAAACAAATGAAAAATATACCCGATCAACATTAACCACCCAGAATGGATAAGGCTCGGCCGGAGGTGGAAACTTGCCGCTCAAAAGAGGACCACAAATAGCAAGAGGCACCCGATCCCAAGCCACATCACTAGTGTGACAGGCGTGCTTATTAGTAGTTCCTCCCTCATGATCCTCATCCAAAAACAGCTTCTTAAAACCCTTAGGGAGATTCTTATTACGATGAGGGCTAGCATCAAAACCAGAAAGATCACCATTAGTAGCAGTCCCACTTCGATAGTTGGCAACAAAGCTGGCAGGGGTGTAGTCGACCGCCTGAGAAGGATCATAGGTCGACCAAGAAGTAGCAGTGCACTCACCTCGCCCTCGCCTCTCACATTCATCCATGATGCAGAAGGTGTTATCGTTCTATTGAGCCAAGGCACGAGATAGACGAATTTGGGGAAAAACTTCATACATGAAGGGACTGCTAGGATCATACAGAGGAAAGCGCAGCCCGAGCTCCAATTGGACCTTGGTGACAACGGTTTCCTCGGCAAAGTGAGGAAATTTCATAACTTCCTCCTTCTTCAGAACACCTTTTTGGCCCGACAATAGCCGGATATCATAACCATAGAGATCGTAATCATCCTTCAACTGTTTGACGAACTGTTCATTCGTCAAATCTTTAGAAACTCTCTTGTCATTCCTACATGAAAATGGAGGAGAACCATCAGAAAAGATAGAGTTAAGAGCACGATGATCATGATGCGAAGGGCTGTCAACAATAAATAAGGAATCAAGAGGAACACCATCATCATCAGAAAAAGTATAACTCACGCACCTCTTCTCAGTCATGGAAGGAGTCGAATAAGACATTGAAGCACTGAAAGGGAGACTTGAACTGGAGTATGTGAAAGAAGGCAACAAATGGCGAGAATCACAGCAGCAACAAGAAACAAGCAATAATATGATCAAAGGATGAGTAGGGTTCGTGAAAAGAAAAAGAAAAGACAAGGGAAGGCAGAAGGTTATTCGAGCAGCAGTTGAAGGAAAAAACCGAGGAAAGAGAATGCTATTTTCTGAAAGAAGTAAATGAGAGATCAAGGATTTATCCGTCGAACTTATAGTCCCAACAGTTGCAACCGGAGAGAGAGGTAACGGGTCATAAAGGGGGAAGTAATGGGGAAAAACATGGCGTAAAACACGGCATGGACAGGGGCGTGGGAGGCGAAGCGGTTTCTTCCCCTCGTGTCGAATACACGAGTGAAAGAAGGGGCATAAATATAGGTGTGAATAATCCACGGATCCAGGTGGATCAATATTGGGCAACGTTGCGTCAATAGCATGTGAAGTATAAAGTACCGAATCATTCTATCCAAGCTCGGCGCAAGAAAATAGACATCAAAGGAGCCCATGAAGCCAATACGTGTAAAGGTAAAACTCGGAAGTGATGGACGCCTGTCGGGTAGCATAATAATAAATGCTCTGACAAGACAGTTGAGAAGATAAGATGAACCTGGTCAAAGTTGGACTCGGGGCTAATAATATCGGGCTAGGATGGAGGGCGATATCGATCACATTTAGCTAAGACAACCTATATCGAGTGAAAGAACATCGGGAGACAACATCACTAAAGCTCGGCTCAACATCTCAGAGAGGAATATCGCTCATCACCCGAGTTGAACATCAAGGAAGATATACCAAGACTCACACTGTAACTTGGATGTATCATCATGTGTAACTATAAATAGAGAGCTCTATTAAGGGTGCAAGGGCAAGCAATCCAGTGAGAAAGGAGAGAAAACTAAGAGTATTGTGGTGAGAATAGAGACTTTACTAGTGAAATACACCCCTTGTAACCTTGAGTCAAGCAATAAGATCATCCTTTTACCCCCGTGGACGTAGGTAATCATATCGAACCACGTATATCTTGTGTTCTTGAGCATCTCTTGTTTGTTGACTTCAATGTGTGTGTGTGTTCTTGAGCATCTACAGTTTCATTCCGCTGCATCTACAGGCTTTTCATCCATTTGTTAATTCTTTTGCAACAAAAATAAAAAAATTATTGGAACTTCTTTGAGAAAACTTTAATTCGTTCTCATTTCATCTAATGAAATTGTAGAATTTGATTAGATGAAATTGTAGAAGTTGATTTAAATTGACATTCATAGGAAAACTACAAAACTGCAAAACTTAAAATCAGAATATGGACTTGGAGGGACTTATTAACAGGGTCAAATGGCTCAAAGGAGCATTAGCTTATGGGCTTCAGTTTTCAAGTTCGATGCAGCCTTCATGGACTTTCCTGGAGACTCGGCATCCCTTGCAGATTAAAATAACAAAAAATGTAACTAGGAATTACCAATAGGTACCATTATAGTGTTCTTAGTTAGTGACAGGTCCACCCATTAAAGCCCACTAATCAGAGGTCCATAATTAAAAGAAAACATGAAAATGGACCAAATTTTTTAAGCCCCGGGTCCTGTACACGTGCGGGACCAAAGATGTGTATTTCAAAAATTCCTAAAATAACCTTCACCTAACAAATAACATTTTAAGTTTTCTATATTCTCGATCAAAAAAATTCAGATCGGTTTTCTTCTCTCCTTTCTCTTTCTTCTGCTGTTGTTGGTGCTGGTGAATTTAGACGTAGGGTTTCTGAAGGTCGCCCTCTTTTTGCAGGTATGTTATCTAATTTTTTCTATAATGTTTTTTTTTTTTTGTTTTCTGTT
>NC_039360.1:217379011-217424161 GCF_003573695.1 Papaver somniferum
TTTTTAAGAAGATAAATCACTTTGAACTTTACAACATAGTGACACTTTTGATACATGAACAAAAAGAAAAACATAATTACATTACTCTAAGCAAGAGGTGGCCCTTATCGAATGCATCCGGTCAAATTCTATGGTTGCTTTTCTTAACGTATCCTCCAACTTCTACCCCAGCCAACCAAAGAACAAGCTAGTCAAGTCTCATTCAGTATTCTAAAGTGATTGGAAATCTAACTTCCTATCAAACACCTTGAAGATCGAGGCTATACATGTATTGGTAGATCGTGCGCGTGCAAGTTTCTTATCACTATGTGAATTGTGCTAGAATCAGGGTGCCTAAATATCTAGACTAAGACTCCTAATAATTACATATTTGCACAAGAGTCAACATTTCAAGGTAAATGAGCTCCATTTTTAATGATTTTTTTTTATTTTTTAATTTTTTCGGAATTTTTAATTTTTTCAAAAAGAGGGAGTTCTGTTTTCAATTATAACATGTTATCGAAGTATCTACTTTTCACCCCCAAACCTAAACTAAACATTGTCCTCAATGTTTCAAAATATGAACAAAATTATAATACAACATATGAAGAGGATCATGTTGAGTAGAGAAAAAGGAAAGAGAATACCCGATTTCGGCGAAAGCAATATTAGAACTCCGTTATTCAAGGCAAGAATCCAACATATGTCAGCCGAGATCATATTAGATTAGCAAAATATATACAAAAGGAACAAAAGGGTTTTAAATTTTTTTTTTTTTTTTTTTTTTTTAAATTATCTACTGGATTATATACAAAAAATTCACCATACACTAACAATCTAAAGAGTTGAGGATCAACCCAAAAGACAAAGTGTAGAGGTTTCAACAGCTTCACACAAATATAACAGGAAAGAAACGCAAGTGAAACTGTGAAACAAAATGAGCTACCCCCAAACCTGGATTTTTCAACGGATAAAATTTTGGAAACAAAATCTCGCAGTTTTTGGGGTTCATCATGTACAAGGTCCAACTCAAAGTGAACTGTGCTAGGGACGGGCAAACATGCTAATTCCAACTGTGGTTCCTCAAATGTATTATACTTAGAAGCAAAATAGTCCAAGAGGACTTGGGAAGCACACAGTTCCAAACCTAGATTAGGGACTCTCAGAAAAGTCGGTTTGACAATATGGGTACAAACCAAATCTAGGTTGGGTGGAAGGCCATCAGATTGTGACTTATGTAGGAAGATAGGCACATCATTACTAATCACATCAACATCTCCTAAGTCTTCTACACGTGTCACAACATGCTCACAATCATCAAACAAATTGGCAAGATCACAATCAGAGTCACCAACATCATCAACAAATTTATTCTCATGCATCGGCAAATCAGGAGAAATATCACAATGTGACCTAGGTAGAGAATCAGACACATCAAATATATTTTCATGCATAATAATATTAGTGTCTACAGAAGATTCAACTATTCCTATGTCATGCTCTTCTTCACAGAATAATTGTACGAATCCCATGTCAATATCAAAATCATATGAATTACAATGAGTATTAGAAAAAACAACATTCATGAAGGTCGAGGGAGAGAAGCCATATGTTATTGAACCAACAGGTTCCACAATATTTTCATGTTCTTCTAACATATCATCATAATCATCATAATCATCATCATGGTAGCATGCATATTGGTCCTCATTAACAGTGGTGGTGTCATTAGTCGATTCATGTTCCTCTAAATTAGGTTCATATTCAACATCATTTACATGAATGGGACTAGACACTTCATTAGGGACAACATACATTTCCTCATGAATTTCCTCCTTTTGTAGGTGAAGCAAAATCTGATCTAAATATGCATGAATTCGTGATGTAGATTTATCAAAGTTTTGCTTAATGAGTCTTAAAGCTTCTGTGGTGGAGTCTAAATTCATGGGAGTACAAAATTCTTCATGTTCAAATTGTGGTGAATGGTACATGTGTGCATGGTCATTAGGGTTTACAAAATATTGATCGCAACCCTCAAAGGATTGATTATGGTCCCAATGACTACCATTCTCACAATTTATGGGCATTTCATACCTTGGATTTTCTCTAGATTGCCTAAAATTATGCAAAATATGACAATTCTCAACAGGGTGGTCTAAACTACCACATGCGGGACATGCATAGATTTCAGGTTTCCTAAGAAAATTAGACGTGACAGATTCCTCATGTGATTGCATTTCTAAAGCTGTGATTCGAGCTTTTAATTGATCGATCAGTGATGATTGTGTGAGTGAGGCACTAGCAAAATGTTCATTTTCACGTTGTGATGAATGATGCATGTATGAATAGTCATTAGGGTTCATGTATTGCGGCTCGGGACTTTGAAAATGTCCATAATAATTCCTATGACTATTGACATCATGGTCCGTGGAAGGTTCATAACGTGAAGTTTGTCCATATGCAAGTTCTCTAAGGGATTTGTTGTACTCCCCAACTGTAGAAAAAGATCTATTCATGATTGGCTCAAAAGCTAAGTAAAGAATGTACAAAGCTCAGAATTTGGTTTTTAAAGGTTTGGATTTTTGGGAAAAATTTGAAAAGAAAATTTGGTTTTGCTTGGGATAAAATTTTGGTTTTTAAAGAGGGAGAAAAATTTTGGTTTTTGAAATTAGGAGCACTTTTTTTTTTTTTTTTTTTTTTTTTAAAAGAAAATAAAATTTGGTTTTTGAATGGGAGCAAGCCCACTGTTGGTTTTGTGTTTGCTTTGACTCAGCTGGTTTGAAAACGCTTGGTGAAACTGAGTCCAAAATCTCGGCCTAGAATTTGGATACTCGGCCCACTAACGAGTTAACCTAGCGTGATCGGTTACAAGCTCAGCTGGGTTTAAAAACCCAGAATACAAAATACCAGTCCAAATTAAACAAGCTCACAAAAATTAAATACAAGCCCACAAAAATTAATTACAAACCCAACAGAAAATAAAAAGCCCAAAAATTGGCTTTAATATTACAAGCCCACAATTAAGAATTGGAAGCCCACAATTCGGGTTCTCTTAAATGGGTTACCTTTTAAGCACAGGCCAGCTGCTCTGATATTGTTGCAAAAACCCAGTTGGGCTTTGGTTCTTTTCCTTGGTGGCGTCCCAGCAGAGGAAAAACTGGTTCAAAACAGCAGGTCCAACAACAAATGAAGTGAAGAAGATGCAGATGCAAATGCTATGCAGTGAAATGCAAAAATAGCTAATAAAACTACTAGAGAAACAAACCCGAGTCCCCGGCAACGACGCCAAAAACTTGGTGTGGAATGGAAAACACACAAAACTTGCAAGTATACAAGGCCAAGCTTTATAGTATAGGGGTGAGTAGGGGTTAGTCCACAGGGAGTGGGAGCATACAAGAAGTTTTCCTAAGCTAGCAAATGATGTAAAACAAGATACAAGATCACAATGTTATAGTGGCAGTGAAACAAAGAGGGCAAATGGCATGAACCAAGGCTGTGAGCCAAGGGCAGGGGAGACAGTGAAGTAAAAAAAAAGGAAGGAAAAACAAGCAAAGCCAAGGCAATGGCTTTAGGCATTCATCTAGAGTGGGAAGAGAACCAGCTTGCTCACAGTCACTAGTGAGCACTAGTTTCTCCCCACTGCTCAATCAACTCAATGCTCTAAGGCTCTAACCTAGCATTGACACACAACAGTAAACTAATCCTAACATTTGAGAAGCTAACAGTTGACAAAACAAGAGATTCAAAACAGTTACAAAACAGGGGATTATATTAACACTAACAATGACAAAACAATGAGGATTAACAGATACAAAACAACCTAGCATGGACAGTGCATTAACATCAAATTAAACATGAAACTAGAAATTAGACTAAACATGGACAGTGTATATAAGACAGTGAAATTGATAAAGAAATTGAAGTTGAAAATCAAAAGAAATTGAAATTAGACATTAACATGGAATTATCAGTGGGATTAAAACAACATGCAAACAAGAAATTAACATTAAATTAAAACAGTAACAAGCATAAATTGAAATTGAAATTAAAATTGAAAACTAAAATTAAACTAAAAATTATCCCAAATTGGGGGAGACTCGGCTAACCCAAGCACACCCCTCCATACACACACCTCACTCTCTATTTATAGCAGAAAATACCCAATTTTTATGAACCCTAATTTTGAAATTAGGGTTTTGAAAATCCTAAAATTACTCACCTAATCTTCAAATTAACGTCGACCCATCCTTCTTTTTATCTCTGTGCTCCTTCCCATGCCTTCAATTTCTCTCTAGGCTTACCTAATTCACCAATTTCTCACGCCTAGGGTTTCAAGAAAGAAACGTGAGGGATTGATGGAATAAGTAGCTAGAAGGAAGGGAATAGTGATGGTGATGTTCGGTGGAGTTGGTGGTTTGGTGGTGGCAGAGTAGGTGGTGGCGGACATGGTGGAGATGGTGGAAGTATGGCGGTTGCAGGTGAAGGAGAAGGTGGTACGGTGGAGTTGGTGGGAATGAAAGAGAAGAAGGAAAGAAAATGTTAGGGTTTCTTTTGTTTTTGGCTTATATATCCTAGGGTTATTTCGGTGTGAGGCGGGTTCATCGAACTTTGATGTCTAGCGAGGAGACGCGTTGGATGTGAAGATGGTAAGTGGATCCAACGGTGGTATGGGAGCATGTATTGAGAGACCGTTAGATGCATAATACATCTAAACCAATGTCTCAGATTAGAACTAGGTGTTGTGGTGTGAAGTAGGACCTTCCAGCTTGATGTACCGGCGTTGAAGCGACCATTGGATGCATCTGTGGGTTGATCTAACGGCTAAGAGGGGAAACGGGCTTGGGTTGGAGATTGGGCTTGGGATAATTCTGAGCCCATGTCTTCTTTAAGAACAAATTCTTCCTTCTTGAGCCCATTTCTAGCCTTTTGGTCTTGTGCGCAACATTCTTCGCGGCATCCTTGTGTGATTCCTTTTGGCTTCCACCACTTTTCTGCTCTTTTCTGCTCCGCTATTCATCCAAACTTTATTTATTACCTAAAAATGCAAAATTAATTAATAAAAATATTTATTCTTGAAAACAAAGAAAATACAGAATATGGGATAAAATGTAGAATTAATGCACAAAAGATGAGTTAAATGCCAAGAAAAATATATAGAAGTATGCACTTTTTAGCACTCATCAATTCTGCGTAAGAAAGTTCTGAATGATTGAATTTTACTCGGTTAAGAGTGATTTCTCATGCCATGAGTTCATGTAAACGAAATATTGTCTGTATGAACTTGTCGAGAAATTCTTGTTTAGACGAATGTTGTCCCTTTCAATCCTCATTCAGAGGCCTTTTATATTGCTGAATTGAAAACACCATGATCCCATGAAGTGTGACCGTTGCTGGAGTCGAAGAGTGGGGAAGTGAAAATCGTGTTGAAACCAGTTGCTCATCGTGCGGAGACTTGGTTAACTTTTCACCCACTACTTTGCTAACTCCTCCAACTGATTGCACGACTTTCCCACATTCTCATCGTGTGTATGAACACACATGTCGTAAACCGCCAGACTAAGACCCTAGTTAATATTCCCCCATGTAGGATGGGTCAATTCGGTCACAAGAGAGGATGGGTTGATCTGTAGGAGGGAAGATGAGAAATGTGTGAGATCAACGGTGATCGAGATTGTAGGTTTGTTGTGTATTCTGCGTAAGAAAGTTCTGAATGATTGAATTTTACTCGGTTAAGAGTGATTGCTCATGTGATGAGTTCATGTAAACGAAAGATTGTATGTATGAACTTGTCGAGAAATTCTTGTTTAGACGAATGTTGTCCCTTTCAATCTTGATTCAGAGGCCTTTTATATTGCTGAATTGAAAACACCATGATCCCATGAAGTGTGACAGTTGCTGGAGTCGAAGAGTGGGGAAGTGAAAATCGTGTTGAAACCAGTTTCTCATCGTGCGGAGACTTGGTTAACTTTCCACCCACTACTTTGCTAACTCCTCCAACTGATTGCACGACTTGCCCACATTCTCATCGTGTGTATGAACACACATGCCGTAAACCTCCAGACTAAGACCCTAGTTAATATCCCCCCATGTGACACGATTGACATCTCGTGATTGTGGAGTCAGTTGCTGACTTTATGGGACGATGAGTCCTTGTGTTGCTGAGTTGAACGTGACTTTGCCAATGTTCTGAGACTCATGAATTGAACATGTAGCTGAGACAGAGGTATAATAATGTTGGTTGTTAAGATGAGCAAATATAGCTCGTATGAGCAAATGTTGCTCGTTTGATAAATTGTTGAATGTTGATAATCAATATTCATGGACTGAACAAATATTGAATATTGATAGTTGAACCAATATTCATGGACCGAGCAAATATTGAATATTGATAGTTGAACCAATATTCATGGACTGAGCAAATGTTGCCCATTTGATGAATTATTGAATATTGATAGTTGAACCAATATTCATCAGTGCGAACAAATATTTTTCATCTGAGCAAATGTTGCTCATGTGATGAATTGTTGAATATTGATAGTTGAACCAATATTCCTTAGTCTGAGCAAATATTGCTCGTCTGAGCAAATGTTGCTCATTTGATGAAGTATTGGTAGCATGACCAAATAAATATTAAATTAAAATATTGGCGACCAAACCAAGTATAATTAATTAGAGTGCTGATCATGGGATCAACATAAAATTTAGTGTTTGAATCTGGAATTATGAACCTTGAACTCAAAACCCTAATTTTGATCAATTGTTGAATTGATGATTTATTGAAAATCATTTATGAAATGAAGGAAGGACCGGCTACATGGGATGATGAATCGTCTATGTAGCGCCCAGATGTTGAGGTGAGCAAAATATTAAAGTCTCTTGAAGACACGTTGATGAAAGGATGATTAAATGCTGGTTTAATCATTTGTTGCTGAAAAATAATGCTTATTTCAGCATTAGGTGTTAAAACCTAACTATGAAGAGATGAAAGACCGACCAAGGAATCATGAAACCAGCCTTGGTTGGTCATGGGATCGTCTGTTGATCATTTTTATGAAGTTCCAAGTTTTTTGGAAGAGTTTTGGACCTAATACGTGCAATTGTGCAAATTAGGTCAAATCATGAAAAATATATGGGACCGGCTCCTTGCAAGCGAAAGAGCCAACCTTGGTCGGTCAAGGTAACGTGCTCACGTCACCAAAGTGTCCGTGTCTCATTCCTGAGAATTTTGTTATTTTCTGGTGTGCGTTTGAGCAACATTTTGAGAAAATATGAAGAAATCAGATATTTTTGCTGAAACCGTGAAAACTTCATGAGATAAAGGAAAATAATAATAAAAAATGAAGGAATCATGAAGTGTGGGACCGGATACGGCCAAGGCATGGCTGGCCGGCCAAAAAACCCGGTCCCAGGGTATTTTTCCTAATTTTACAATATTTTTCATGATTTTAGGGAAATATCATAAAATCAAGGAGTGTGTTGAAACCAAGGAATTTGTTGAAATCAAGGAGTTTTCATGAGATGAAGGAAACATAAAAAATAATATTAACAAAATAAGGGGAGTGTGGGACCGACTAGGGCCCGGTCCCAAGAGTTTCCCTAATTTTATATTATTTTTCATGGATTTAGGGAAATATCATGAAATCAGGGAATTTTCATGGGATGAGGGAAATAATAAACATAATAAGGAACCATGAGGTGTGGGACTGGCCACGACTAGGGCATGGCTGGCCGGCTAGTGAGCTTGGTCCCACGACACCTTTTCTAATTTTTATTATTTCTTTGACTTGAGGAAAATTTCATGAATTCAAGGAGTTTTTTCATGAAACGAAGGATATTTGCTCAAATGAAGAGATTTTCATGAGATCAGGGAAAATAATAAAAATATGATAAAATATAAAATTGGGCGTGGGACTGGCCACGACACGACCGACCGGTCGGTGGGCAGAGTCTCCATTGAGATGGGGTGGTGGGATTCTCAGTTTTGGGGATGAGAGAAATGAAAGTAGAGTTCATCTCTTTAAGAAGCTAACCTGAGGTTAAGAAATTTTTTACCATGTTGATGATGTCCTCACCTACAATTTCCAAGTTAGCTTGGAAAAAGTTTCGTGGGAAACCATTAGGACCTAGAGCTTTGTCCCCTTCCATGATAAATAGTATATCTTTTATTTCCACTGCATCAGGGATTCTTAGAAGGTTACTATTCTGAGTGTTGGTGATAGTGGTGGGAATGAGGTTTATGAGGGACTGATTCATGGTTATAGGTTCAACATTAGCCATAATAGTAAAGTGATTGGTGAAGCAGAGGGCTATCTCATTACTGTTATGAAGCCAAGTGCCATCCTCATGTTGGATTGAGACAATTTTATTTCTTCGGTATATTTTCTTGGTAGAGATGTGGAAGAAACTGGTGTTTTTGTCCCCAAGATTGATGAGATGGTCTCTGTTTTTAGTCTTCCAAAAACTTTCTTGAACATTCTGCCAATGTTCAACCCTCTTCTTAGCCTCTCTGATTTCCTGCCCTCTATTGTTATTGAATTGATTCTTAGTGATCCAATCCAACTGTTGTAAACTTTATTCAAGGTTTGTCATGATATTACCATATATTTCCTTGTTCCATTTATCTAATTTGACTTTAATATCTCTTAACTTCCTAGCAATCTTGATAGCAAAAGAACCTTTGTGCTTAGTCTTCCAACATTCAACTATGATTTCTTTACAATCTTTGTGATCTATCCAGGGGCCAAAGAACTTGAAAGGAATGTGTCCCTGTTTCTAGTTAGGATTGGTATTGAGGATAATGGGGTTATGATCAGAGCCAATAGCATGAAGGTTGGAGATGGTGGAGTTTGGGTGTATTTCAAGACAGTTTTCATTAGTTAGGCCTCTGTCTAATCTTTGTTCATTGATATGAGGACCCACTCTTCTGTTAGTCCATGTGAATAAACATTCAGTGTAACCCAAATCAGTAAGATTAGTTTCTTCCAACTTCTCAAAAAAAATGTTAGCTTCATGAGAATCAATAGAATGTTGGCTGAATTTTTCATGATCATGCAACACAAAGTTCAGGTCTCCCATTATCAGCCAACGTAAGGTGTTAAGCTTATCAGTATTTTCAATCATTTTCCAAGAATGTAATTATCAAGAGTAGTATAGGGACTGCCATAGTAGCCTGTGAATAACCAAGGATTCCCTACACTAGGATAAACAGTGGCACTAATATGATAGTTGGAGAAGTCTTGTATAATGACTTTTAGATTGGGTTTCCAGGCTAAAACAAGGCCACCAAAAGTTTTAGTTTTTTCCTCTAGGTTCTACAAACCATACGTTAGTGACTCCTATGTTGCTAAGGATAGCTTTTATATTTCTAGTTTTTTGTTTGGTTTCAGATAAAAAGAAGACGTCTGGATTATGTTTATTTAACATATTATTAAGATGTCTACTAATATTGGGTTTTCCTAATCCTTGAAAATTCCAAGTCATGATAGAGAAAAATTGCCAGAAGTAGGTAACAGTAGGATAAGTGAATATTATGTTTAAGTAGCCTAAGTAAAAAAACTATGAAGCATGGTAGTGCTATGAGTAGCTAAACTATGCTTGAATAATGTCATCAAAACTAGAATAATCTTGATAAATATATAATGCAAGCTTAGAGTAGGAGAGATAGTCATAGAAATAAGTACCTTAGGAGTTAAGAATGGGTTTGCTCCCTCAAGGATGCCAGTAGTCAGATCATTCAGCTGGTCTTCCTCCATTTGCATTGTTTGAGTGTTGTTCTTCTTAGTGGGTTGAGCTGGATCCCAGTGGTAAATAGAAGGTTCGATTCTCGGACTTGGGAAGTTGATTTTAGACTTCAATTATAAAATTAAAATGGAAAATAAAATTAAAGTTAGTGACAAAATTGAGAGATTACTGGGAATCAGGATTTCACCAAACTCTAATTTTATGGTTTCAATATTAATTCTTAGAAAATTATAGCTCCAAAAACAACAATTATTGACTCTTAATCTTTGTCAAGGTAGATTTTATAAAACATTAATTGTAAATGGTAAGCATGGGTTAAAAAAACACTAAACCTAAGCATAACCCATCAAACTAAATGAATCAATTGATATTAATGCAAAAGTCATAAAAAGAATTAAATAAAGTTACCACAGTGATAAGAATTGGCTTCCTCCGTCATCCAAGTGTTAGGGTTTAGCTCCTCATGCTCAAAACATGCTCCTAATATTGATTCATAGCTCAAAAGTGTGTACAAAAAGGTCAAAAGTGTTAATTCAGAGATTTGTAACAGATACAAGTGTTACGAATAAAATGTTACAGTAAACGATAAACAAGATGTGCTGTAAAGTTTCCGACTGTTCTCATGCGTCTTATGTTCTTCGTGTTCTTCAGCAGCAGCAACACAACTTTCTTGAAACTCTTGATTTCTTCCTCTGTTCTTCTCCAAACTTCCCCAAACTCCCCGTCCCCTTTCTATGACCTCCGACCATGTCTTTTATACTCAGCAGGGTTATCAAATCCCTGTAATAATTTCGATTAATCTTCTTTCCTTCCCGGGTATATTTTCTCTCTTTACGGAAAAATACTTTCCTTATATTCCTTCTCCATGCGTCTGCTTGCGTCAATCAGGTTCCCAACACCCTCTAAGTTGCAATCTACTTCTTTGTTACACACGAAAACATCATCTTACTCAGGACAGAGAAAGAAAAACCCGTGCGCTACCTTCTCCTTTGTTTTGCTTTGACTCGATGATTCAGCCCTATTTTCTCGAATCTAAGAGACTTACCATCTTTGTTTTGATGTAACGGGCCGGTATGTATCCATTAGAGTGATTGAGTTTCACTGAAACTCTTCAAAGGTCCAAACAGAAATACCCGGAAATAAACCCCTGACCTCTGTTTTCTTCTCACCGATTTTCTAGCCAGTTTTAGCCGAATCTAAAGATATTATCAACCCTGTTTAGCTTAAACGAACAACCCCAACAAATTTCATCCATTGAGTCTCATTCTAACTCATCCAAAACGCAAACCCTAATTCCGTTTATTTAAAAACCAATTTCCAGCCAAATTCCAGAATTCAAACAAGGAAGAAGGATACCCCTTATCCAACCCGCTGGGGTGTCGATAGTAATTGTGGTGTCCCTTAGTAATTAAGGTGTTTATAGCAAATTCCTTGGGTGCCTTTAACACTTTTCTGGGGTGTTTTCAACACTTTTCCTGGAGCATTTTTAACACATTTCAGGGGTTCCCTTAGCCAAGGTTGGGGGGCCTTTAGTACTTCTCCAGAGGTTTAAATGCCACTTTTAGAGCCAATTTCTTCGCAAAAGCTTAGTTCTCCAAAAATACCTACAAAAACATAAAATACCAAAATAAGTACAGAAATGGGTACTAACAACATAGAAAATTGATATCAAAATAAACACATAAATGCGTCTATCAAATACCCCTAAACTTATTATTTGCTAGTCCCGAGCAAATATAGACTACAAAATAAAAATCCTAACTCATTGTCGCAGGCATCGCGGTTGCACTTAGCGTGTGCAACAAGTCTTTAAACCCCTAGGTGGCCCTAATGCCCGAGTTATAGTCTTGGGAGGGTTTACCAGAGGTGTACCCACAAAACCTTTACTCCAAACCCTAGCTATCTGTGCCAAATTCAGGAATGACACTAAAGAATCTCCTTGGTTGGCATACTCTAATTGATCACAAGAGAAAGTACCCTGATGCGAATCATATTCATATATATAAGTGACAGAGTTCTACTCAGATAATCGCACTATGGACATCAATAATCGGAATCACACAAATGAATAGATTAAGAAGATGGATTATAGAGATAGATAGTTCAAAACGATGTTGTCTAAGGTCAACGATGTTTCCCATATCTGTCTGAAGGCCTCCGCCAAGATGAACCTATGTATCCTAATGGATTGAGATATGGTCTGGACTAATATCAACACATCTTGGCATATACAAGGGAACCAACGGTCGATAATCTTAATTCTATATCAATTCAGCTGGCATATACAAGGGAACTAGCAATCGATTTTATTGCACAATAATAAACTTTTATTTATTTTTTTATTTTTTTTAACTACATGATTTGATCTTTTGGATCCAAGCGCATGCTTCTTGTCAGCAGATTACATGATAGTTCCCATGGATCCTGCGTTCCACGCTTTTTTAGGCGACGGAGACAGGGAAAACACACACATATTGCTACCCAAGTGTTAGTTCACTTTTTTTTAAATAATTTATTTATTTAGTTTGGTATGATTGGTCTGGTCTCTTTATTATTTTAGTAACTCAATCACTCTATTTCATCCCGGCAGGGGTAACAATTCGATGTTTTGTACCCCACCAAATCACTTACAGAAACATATAATTTTTCAAATAAAATAATATAAAAACAGAAAGTAGTGTGATGATTCTATTCTAACACATAAACTCTGTCTTTTTATGAATAAACTCTGTTATTGGGTTCCTCAACTCATACAACCAAGATGTTTCTATCCACTTAGATTGGTTAGTGTAACCCTAAAGTGGCACAAATTTCTAGGCTCCGGGGTTTAATTAATGCAACTAAAAGTTTCTCCCATACCCTCAAACTTAAATCTAACATTTTCCTCAATGTTCTAAGGATAAAATTAAAAACATGAACAATGAGAAACTGTTACCACTTTGAAGGAAATAAGGAAAGATATTACCGTGTTGCATGAGCATGGGTTACCTCCCAATAAGTGCGAAGTTCAAAGTCTTCAGCCAGACATCAGAAGAATTAGTCACCACATAAAATCATATAGTAGTAGCCGGAACAACCGTGGGTCGTCTGAATTGAAAAGTGCTATCAGAAATAGAAGAAAACTGCAGCAGACCAAGAAAGTGAACCAACCAAAGACACCCTTAACAAGTTTCCTATTTAAGACAACTATGTCTAGTTTTGGTTCGGGTTCAGGCTCTATAAAAGGGTCTAAGTAAAATATTTTCACCAGTCGAGTTTCCTCATAGGCAGGATCTGGAGTGTCAGGTTGTAGAGTCTAGAAAAACTCAAATAATACTTAGAAGCCCATAATAATAACCTGAATAATTGCGGGTCCTTAAAGTCAATCAGACTTGGCTCACACAACTGACCATAATGGTGGTCATTCTTAAGAAAATGTGTCGACGATTCTAATTTCCTAAAATAATTAGGTTGAGTTCTAAAAACTATATAATGACACATTTCAAATTGAGATACTCCCACATTTGGTAAATAAAATTTTGGTGGGACAACAAATTCAATTATGGTATCATGGACCGGATTAACCACATCAACCAGGGGATAGATTTGTATCAACTGAGTTTCTTTCTGGACATAACTAGGTTCAGGAAAACGTGTATGAAGATAGTCTCTTATGATGGTAGAGGCACATACGTCAAATCCCAAGTTAGGGACCTTTACAAGAGTCAAGGGTAAACCACAGGGAGAATGATATTCACCACCAAACGTAGAGTTGTCAATATCCTTGGATAAACTTGTCATAATTTCTTTCATTTCTAAATTATCAAATTTAGGAAAATGGTATTTTATTTCTTGTAGGTTGTAATTAGGTGGTTCTACACTTTTATAATCCTCAGTAGAGACTATTGTTTCTGAATCGCTGGATTCTAAAACACTAGTCTCAGGATAAACTTGTTCCTCTAAACCATCATCACAATCATATAAAGGATTATCAAAGAAAGTTTCTAGCAAAGGCTCACCAACTAAGGTGTTAATCATAGTTACTTCCTCCGATTCATTTAAATGTTCATCAAATAATGTATTGTCAAACATATTGCAGGCCAGAGAATCACGAACTAATATTTCATCGTCTAAAACAGTGTTATCTCTAGTCAAATCCTCATCCTTTTGAATTGGTGAGTAATCATTAAAATTATTAGGATTTGAATCAGGGGTAATATTTTCATCATGAAGCTCAATTGAAGTGATAAATTCTTGATCACTATGCCTACGTGTTTCATATTCTTCATCAACACTATCCTTATCATCATTATAATAACATGAAGATGATCGAACCTTATCCAAACAAGTAGTGTTTCCAATTCTAACCTCGTCATCTTGATTAGGTGAGTAATAACTATCCTCGTTTTCAAGGGTGGTATTGGGAACACTATATTTGAAATTAAAATTATTTCGAGCAATTCTTTCTTTCGTTTATAACGTGAACCTATCTGTGTTTTCAGCTATTATCTTGAGAGACTCTTCTAAAGGAACAATAGGACCAGAATGATCAGCTAATATCTTGAGAGACTCTTCTAGAGGAAGAATTGGAACATATGGATCATAATAAGGACTAGTTTTTAACTGTTTAATTAATTCATCCAAAGACGGTGAACTAGTGCTATGATATTTCTTATTTTCTTGCTCGTATGACCGGTACGCATGCAGATAGTAATTGGGCTCACCATGGTATGATCCATAACCTTGAAAAGGTTGGTGCTCCCAACCACTATACACACTATGGTCAAAGTAGTAATGTCCATTTTGAAACTCTGTCGGATATTCATTATATTGGTCTTTATAATACCAGCTCGACATTTTCTGTGCACGTGCAAATGCAGGATCGACTGAAATAGGTAGGCTCAGGTTACCTTAAGCAGAATTTACCTACAGTCAAAAACTGGTCAACGGTACTGGGCTAAGGTTTGTGGTGTTTCAGATGATAACGCCCAGAGGGTTCACCTTACTAAACCACTTGTTATCCTAAAATCGGTGTCGGAAGATGCAGTTGGTGTGTGCACGTGTAAAAAAAATAATACAATATTTACAAAAATAAAAAGAAACCTAGTCTAATTATGTACAAATATTTTTTGTTCAAATTTAAATATTTACAAAAGCAAACAAATAAAAAAAATACTACTATATACAATAAAAGATAATAAAATCTTGGGTTTTTATACTTCCTTTTTGGCTGTGTATTCCACTTTCCATTTTTATTCCAATAAAAATCTGCAACCACAAATACAAAAAAAATACCCAAAGACGTAAAATAGAAAAAAAACAAAAAAAAAAACAAGAAAAATATCTAGAAAAGAAAATCTAAAACCCAACCTAAAGGCATGTCACCCGCAGCGACCCCAAAAACTGATGTAGTTTTTACAGTGGTAAATGGAAGGTTTGATTCTCGGACTTGAGAAGTTGATTTTAGACTTAATTATAAAATTAAACTGGAAAATAAAATTAAAGATAGTGACAAAATTGAGAGATTACTGGGAATCAGGATTTCACTAAACTTTAATTCAAAAACAACAATTATTGACTCTTAATCTTTGCCAAGGTAGATTTGATAAAAACATTAATCTTAAATGATAAGCATGGGCTATCAAAACACTAAAGCTAAGCATAACCCATCAAACTAAATGACAACTAATTAATTTAAAATCATAATTCAATTTATATTAATGCAAAAGTCATAAAAAAAATTAAATAAAGTTACCACAGTGATGAGAATTGGCTTCCTCCGTCATCCTAGTTTTAGGGTTTAGCTCCTCATGCTCAAAACACACTCATAATATTTATTCATAGCTCAAAAGTGTGTACAAAGAGGTGAAAAGTGCTAGTTCAGAGATTTGTAACAGATACAACAAGTGTTATGAATAAACTGTTACTATAAATGATAAAAAATATGTGATGTAAAGTTTGCGACCGTTCTCATGTGTCTTATGTTCTTCGTGTTCTTTAGCAGCAGCAGCAGCACAGCTTTCCTGCAATTCTTGATTTCATCCTCTGTTCTTCTCCAAACTTCGCCAATCTCCCCGTCCCCTTTCTATGACCTCATACCATCTCTTTTATACTCAGCAGGGTTATGAAATCCCTGTAATAATTTCGATTAATCTTCTTTCCTTCTCGGGTATATTTTCTCTCTTTACGGAAAATACTTTCCTTATATTCCTTCTCCATGCGTCTGCTTGCGTGAATCAGGTTCCCAACACCCTCTAAATTGCAATCTACTTCTTTGTTACACACGCAAACATCGGTTGACTCAGGAAAGATAAAGAAAAACCCCTGCGCTACCTTCTCCTCTGTTTTGCTTTGACTCGATGATTCAGCCCTATTTTATCGAATCTAAGAGACTTAGCATCTCCGTTTTGATGTAAGAGGCAGGTATGTATCCATTGGAGGATTCCGAATTCGTGCACACTCCTTAACGAGTGTATATTTCATATTTCAATCTTTACCATTGATTTAATTTAGGGAGGTATGTAACGAGGGTCGTGATTCTAAACATGGAGGGTAATAGGGACATCAGTTAAATAATCAACCAATCGTAAGAACATGTGAAATATATACTCGTTAGAGGAGTGTGAACAAATTTGGAATCCCATTGAAGTGATTGAGTTTCACCCAAACTCTTCAAAGGTACAAACAGAAATACCCGGAAATAAACCCTTGACCTCTGTTTTCTTTACACCGATTTTTTATCCAATTTTAACCGAATCTAAAGACATTATCAACCCTGTTTAGCATAAACGAACAACCCCAACAAATTTCAGCCATTGAGTCTCATTCTAACTCATCCAAAACGCAAACCCTAATTCAGTTTCTTTAAAAACCAATTTCCCGCCAATTTCCAGAATTCAAACAAGAAAGAAGGATACCACTTATCCAACCCGCTGGGGTGCCGATAGTAATTGTGGTGTCCCTTAGTAATTAGGGTGTTTTTAGAGAATTCCTTGGGTGCCTTTGACACTTTTCCGGGGTGTTTTCAACACTTCTCCTAGAGCATTTTAAACACATTTCGGGGGTGACCTTAGCCAAGGTTGGAGTGCCTTTAGTACTTCTCCAGAGGTTTAAATGCCACTTTTAGAGCCAATTTCTTCGCAAAAGCCTATTTCTCCAAAAATACCTACAAAAACATAAAATACCAAAATAAGTACAAAAATGGGTACTAACAACATAGAAAATTGATATCAAATTAGACACATAAATGCGCCTATTGTTGATACATGAAAAATAATACCCCTTAATAGTGCAAGGGTGCCCTTAAGAGGAGAGGTAAGCCCAGTATGAGAGATGGGGACTTGGGGACTAAGCCCAAGTCCAACAAGAAAAGACCCATGAGGAAGGAAGGACAAGGAAGGGATTAATGAATAAGGAGGAGGTCATCCTAAGAAATGGCATTAGAGGTAATTAAGAAGGTTTATGACATGTGTCATGATGACATAAAAAGAGAGACTTTTAGGAAAGTCTATATAAGGAAGGACAAGGTACAACGGAAAGACAACTCTCTCCCTTACTATTCCTAGTAAAGTGAGGTCACTTGGTGTAGCTAGGACAGGTAGGACCAGAACTAAAATCACCCCTCAACATTTGGCGACCACACCCGGAGGCTCGTGCCTAGCTTACCATGACACGTTTAGAAAGCGCTAGCTCACGCACGATGGGAAACCAAACGACCAATCAACCTATCAACCTCGATGAGGTGATAATGGAGGACGATGACAGCTAAGAAGAAATGATGGCCCAGACGCTATCAAACAAGCGGCGGGACATGGATCCCAAAACAAAGAGATAGTAACGACACAAGAGAAGAACACGCGAGTGATCCAGCTACCAAAACCCATATCACCAGCTCCGCAGGACATGCAAAAGGAACTAGATGAACGCTCATAAAGAAGACATGAGCTTGAAGACTGGACATCACAAGAAGTAATAGCAGGATAAACACACCCAAAGAAATAACAAAAGGCGGAGAGAACTAAAGCGACAAGACATCGGCGATGTCACAGGAAGAAATGGCAAAATACTTGGAGCAAAATTATCATGTGTTAAAACAAGACAATCACTGTCGCGTAAGCAGTCCATATCTGGCGAACATCCGAGAATACCAATACCTCGAGGATTACATTTCTCCGAAATTCAAGACATATGACGGACAGGGGAACGCGCAAGAGCATCTCAGCCGATTCCTATCAGCAATAAATAATAGAGCTTCCGATGGAAAATTGTTCATAAAGGAATTTCCCAAATCGCTCACAGGCACAACATTCACCTGGTATGGCAACTTAAAAATAGAAAATTTGGATTCCAGGTCAACTATGTCCACACTTGTTCTCGGGAAATTCTATTAGCCAAGAGGAAAATCACGGCAATAGACTTGAACAAGAGCGGACAGAGGATGGGAGAAGAAATAAAAAAATACATCTTACGGTTCCGGCGTTTGGCACTAGATTGTCACGAAGAAATAAATGAGGGAATGCTTGTTGAAATTTGTGTGCGAGGAATGATCCCAGCTTTCAAGGGAAGCTTGATCAATTTCAGGTTCCAGAATTTCGTTGAGATAGAAGAAGCAGCTGAGAGGATCACTTACTGCGTAAAAGAAACACCTATAGACCCTGCTTGGCGCTACACAATTAATACCGTATCTGAGGCACCACGCAACGTAAGACCCAATACTAATAGGGAGAAGAGGGACCAATTCCAAACTGTCAGCGGGAGCCAGGGAAGAAATGGATGGGCTAGGCGAGACTCAAACCCACCACCACCACTGCCTTGCAGCAGGGAACCCGCAATCGAACTACTGAATCAGTGGGTTACGGGAAAGGAAATCCAACTGCCCCTGACAGTGGTAGACGTCAAGAGGATGGACAAGAAAGCGACCAAGTACTGTCACTATCATCGGAGGTTGGGACACCCGAAGGAAGAATGTTTCGCTATAAGGATCATATTCGAACGAAAGCGTGCCTCTGGAGAGCTCGACGCAAATAGGAAAGCGATTGAGCGTGATCCCTTTCCTCGTCACTAAGCAAAAGGAGTATGAATAGAGTATGAAAAATGAATTACAAATTGTAAAGAGTCTTCCCCTCTTTTTCTATGGTAAGAATAAATTATTTTTTGTAATTTCTATGCAATGTGATGAAAAAAGTCACAGGAATGCCAAAGGCGCCTGATCGAATGACAAATTTACAAAAGGCTACGGGTATGCCAAAGGCGCCCGTTCTGTTGACAAATCTACAAAAGGTCACAGGAATGCCAAAGGCGCCTGATCGACTGATAAATTTACAAAAGGCTACGAGTATGCCAAAGGCGCCCGGTCGACTGACAAATCTACAAAAGGTCACAGGAATGCCAAAGGCTCCTGATCGACTTACAAATCTACAAAAGGCTACAGGTATACCAAAGGCGCCCGGTTGGCTGAAAATATACAAAAGGTCACAGGAATGCCAAAGGCGCCTGATCGGCTGACAAATCTACAAAAGGCTACGGGAATGCCAAAGGCGGTCCGGTTGGCTGACAAATCTACAAAAGGTCACAGGAATGCCAAAGACGCCTGATCGACTGACAAATCTACAAAAGGCTATGGGAATGCCAAAGGCGCCCAATTGGCTGAAAAATTCACAAAAGTCATAGAAATGCCAAAGGCACCTGATCG
This sequence comes from Papaver somniferum, assembly GCF_003573695.1. Classification (NCBI taxonomy): domain Eukaryota; kingdom Viridiplantae; phylum Streptophyta; class Magnoliopsida; order Ranunculales; family Papaveraceae; genus Papaver; species Papaver somniferum. The sequence goes on from NC_039360.1 coordinate 217,398,402, forward strand.
ACTGACAAATCTACGAGAGGCTATGGGAACGCCAAAGGCGCCCAGTCAACTGGAAAATCTACAAAAGCCCAAGGGAAGGCCAAAGGCGCCCAATCAGCTGACAAGGTTATAAAAGGTTACGAGACCGCGGAAGGCACACAATCGGCTAACAACTCTATAGAAGGCCATGGGAATAACAGGAATGACAAAAGGGGGAGTGAGCGCGTTCTATCGACGCCCAACATCCCAATGCTTCCTTCTGATGCAAGATAACGGGAGTAGGCGCGTTCATTCAACGACCGCCCACCCCACCGCTTCCTTTTGATAAAAAGAAAGGGGGAGTAGGCGCGTTCTATCAATGCCCAACATCCCACCGCTTCCTTCTGATAAAAAGAAAGGAGGAGTAGGCGCGTTCATTCAGCGCCCGCCCACCCTACCGCTTCCTTCTGATAAAAAAAAAGGAGGAGTAGGCGCGTTAATTCAACTACCTCCCACCCCACCGCTTCCTTTTGATAAAAATAAAGGGGGAGTAGGCGCGTCCTATCAACGCCCAACATCCCACCGCTTCCTCCTGATGCGAGAAAAGGGGAGTAAGCGCGTTCATTCAACGACCACCCACCCCACTGCTTCCTTTTGATAAAAGAAAGGGGGAGTAGGCGCGTTCATCAACGCCCAACATCCCACCGCTTCCTTCTGATAAAAAAAAGGAGGAGTAGGAGCGTTCATTCAATGCATGCCCATCCCACCGCTTCCTTCTGATAAAAAGAGAGGAGGACTAGGCGTGTTCATTCAAAGTCTTCCCATCCCACTGCATACTTCTAAAAAGGTGGGGGGAGGGGGTAATAAGCGCATCACAAAAACGCTCACCCAACCTCATATATCTCTCCAACAACAAGAGAAGAGAATTATGAATGGTTGATGCTGCATGGAGCCAAGAATAATGAAAAACACTAATATAACAGACTAATAATTAACCAAGCACCATATTAATATGCCACGACTAATAAAAACAAAACACAACAACATGACAAACGCATCATCCGAAAATACAAGTCCAACATAACCAAAGAAAGACGGAGGGAAAGACAACACAAAGACGAAGTGCCTTAAGCAGGCTAAAACTTAGCCAACTCCTGCCGCTTCTCCTCAAGTTCTGCGCGAACCGTGGACTCCGCTGTCTCGGATCGTAGAACCTCATCGTTAGCTACTCCAACATCAGCAAGCAACATATTCAGCACCTCCTCCTTACTAGCAGTCGCCTCAGAGCGCTTCTCCTGCTCCCTCTCTAGCTTAGAGATATGACTCGTAAGCTGGCCACGAGGGTCGTTACGACTCTTCACCTTCGCAAACAACTCCTCCAACCACATTATTGGAAACTTAACATTAATTTCGGACCGTACAACAGTCTCCCAGCCGCGCATTTTTACCGCGTAGGATCATCCCCTACGCGCGTGAGTTGGTCGGCGATTTCCAAGAGATTCTTAGTCATATAGCACAAAATGCGAACGTCCAGAAGACCCTCTTTCGCCATGTGACCACCACCACACTCTAAAATATCTCTATAAGCAGCGGCAAAAATGGTTGGAACCCAAAAGCCGTGAACGAGGGTGTGAGTGGCAGGATCTACTCCAGCTTCGGCAGCACTCACTACAAAAGGGAAACGAAGCCGCACGTCTTTGGAGTCTTCTGACACAACATGGATGGCTGGTATGTAAGAAACAGGAACATCAGTCAGCTTCTCCGAAGGGGCAGAAGAACCGCTATCATCCATCTGAGCACGTTTAAAATACCCATCGCCGTTGGGGACTACGCGCCGCACGCCGTCTGTATCAGGCTTAATAGTCTCCTTACGCTTATTACCCATATCCTAGCGCCAATGATGAAATTTTAGCAAAGAAAAAACAAACAAACGAGCGAAAGTAAAAAAAAAAAACTAACCTCAGGAATCGATGAATCTGACAGGATATCAGCGGGTTTAGGACGAGACGCGGAAGAACTAGAAGACGACTCAGATTCGCTAGTGGATCCTGAAAATGAGAGATGAGCACCATTGCGAAAAACAACTTAGATTTATAAAAAAAAAGAGAGAGAGAGAGAGGAAATAAGAATGATAAAAACGAAGACACGTATTAAATAGGAGGTTACTCGCATGATCATTAAAAGGTTAATGCCACGTGGGATGAGGACCCACCAAAAACTGACCAGATAGACCCAGATGGGCTTATTGATTGCAGAACGGCACCGGGAGACATCGGAGGTTGTCTCCTAACACGGACGGTCTCAGCCCGAAGAGGATGAACTGACGATATATGAAGGCGCGAAGATACCCAACCAGTCTCCCTGGGAAGGATGACCCCTAGATCCCTCAACTGATCTACAAACGAAGGGATTGGACTGCTACTCGCACTCCCAGGAGGCTATGACGCGCTCCTCCGATGACCCTGCTGAGGTTGTAAGGACGAGATGTTAGCGGAAGAACAATGGCGCGGGGAAGACAACTTAGCTGCCTCTCGTTTAGCCTTCTTTGCAAGGCTCTTCTCAGTCCAATCACTCTCAGGCATATTCAGGTACTCTTACATTACATAAGAAGGCGCCTTCCACCCCACGCGATTGGAATAGGGAACTTCCTGAGAAAGTAATTCCAGCCACCCATTTTATCAAAAATAAAAGGCGTGACTATAAGTAACAGACAAATGTAAAGTAAAAGAAACAACAAGTACCTGTGGTGCCAAAGGATTAGCAGATGGTCTTACATCTATCCACGAAGGCTTACGATCGGAAAACGACCCCTTCTTCGGCTTTGCGGGCTCATGACCCTCAAGAGGAGCCCAAGAAGTCACTAAGGGCTCCAAGGGGCGACCTTTAGTGGTTGGAACGAGACGGTGCTCAGAAGCTACGGCATCATCAAGTTTAGTCCGGCCGGATGCATGAAGCACTCAAAGATCTTGAACAGATAGGTCACGGGGAGGAGACGATTCGTGCAAAAGAAAAATCAAAGCCCGACGACGTAAGAAATCATGGTACTTGTCGGCTCCTTTAGTAACTGCCGAAAGGCGCGCGAGGATAGGTTGCTTGAATGAAAAGTTGATCCCTCGATCAGACAAACGTGTCGCCCCCTTAAAGACAAAACGATTGAAACTGGCGATGATATCCCCAATGTCAGAGCTTTCCCAAGGAGGGAACCTGCGAGGAACCCCTTGATCAAACCCAACTTGCCGAGCTGCACGATCAGGGTTATAAGACATGGCGATAAACTTTCCAGCATGGAAACCAGGGAGATAGCCAGGCAACACGGCCATTGTCGAATCAAAATACGTCTCCGTCAAAAGTTGTGTCGAGTCTAGCTCCGTGTCAAAAGGCGCAGTGAAATCATAATGTGATGGACCCGATCAACCGTCTTGGTAAGCAAATGGTGCAAAGTCTTTAGCCACGTACAGATGCTTGGAAATATCTCCCTTGGGAATTTTCCCCTTAAGATTCCAAAGAGCCATCTGCCGGTAGCCATAAACAACGGGAACCCTCTTAACCGAGCCATCATCTTGTCTAACATCTTCCTTGCGGTGAATCGCTAGTTCATTAGGATCAGGCGCGTATGGAGGAACATGCTCCCAATACCACGCTTCCATGAAAGAAGCCGGGATGTAAGTCTCAATCTTGTGAGAGGAACCCACTGTCTGAAGGTCCTGACAGAAGAAATATAGATGGCGATACAAGCCTCCTAAGAACATCGGCGCAAGCGTGAAAGAGACGCCGCGAGAAAGCAACACCGTTATCGGCACGAGTTCACTCTTAATGGTATCCTGGGGACTGTATTCAAACACATCATGGCAAATCCAAAACAGGATGAAAGCGGCCAACTCCGCGCGAGGGTTTTTCTCTTTTCTCTTGAGGGGAAGAACTTTTCCATCTACTGACCGTGGAGACCAATACTTGAGCCAAAGCGGGAAAAAAGCGCGACGGTTGGTATTGGTAACCAATTCAGGACGGGCCTCTGTTGGAGGAGCTTACGAGTCATGAATCGCCTCATATGCACGGATAGAGCTAGTCAGTAGTCGCTCGCCCATTTTGACGCGTCGAAGGAGTCTTATGATGTTCAACCTATTTGGTCTTACCCTTCGCGTCAGACGATGACGCCCCTTTCTTGCCCGTACTAGTCATCTTCTTTTCCTCGCCCTGTTTCGATGGCACATGGTCCCTCCGCACCAATTCACGACGGGAAGCATCTTTACAATTCAACAGATAAGTGCACAACACTTTATCCTCATCGTTCAGCGCTCTATAAATAGCCGCCTCATCATACGAATGACTACCATGGATAGGTAACCTTGTAAGGGCGACTACATCCTCCAGAACGATGGTTGCTTCCCCCCATGTTGTAAGAAGAGTGTGAACAGGAGGAGCCCAACGATAAAAGAGTCGTGTTATGTCGCACTTACACCTCTTCACTTCCCGTTTAAGAGACGAATTTATAGATTCGTCAATACCTGCTCTACGGAGGGTATTCGCTTGACCAGGATTCAAACGTATGTAGGACACCCAGTGCGGCCATACCGGATGGGTTTTTGACTTGGAACGAATGTTGATAATGGGAAGATCGTAGTCACCACGATGAATGGCCATCCGCGGCACCGTTTTAAACGCAAAAGTATCCATAGTCTCCGACTCGGGTTGCATAAGCTACCCAGGTGCAGAAGCATAAGGTAATACAGGAGGGTTTAGAAGACGAGGGACCAAGACATTATCAAGAGGAAAAACACGCTTACCTCCGCGGAGCTCCCTTCATCTTTAGCGCACGTTTCATATTGGGGCCGCTATTAAACTCCGCGATTGTATATGACCTTCCATCCGCTAGAGGAGGTAGGAGAATTTCATCTTGATCCGAGTATTCAGTCTCCTCGGAGCCCCTGTGCATGGTCCTTTCAGACTCATCAGATTCTTCAGACGAACTACTGGTGGAACTGCTAGACATGGAGAGTATATGTGTATATTCAAGAGGAAGGAATAAGAAGAAAGATAATGGGAAAAAAAAACCAACAACTCTATACATAGAGAGCCTCAGGGCCTGAACGTGGCGGTTATGCAGAGGGAGTGGTAATCGGGAGAAACTGAAAAGGAAAGTTTGCACGATGGAAGAAGGTCAAACGTAGCCCATGATCATAGAGTCAATAAAGAGGAAGGGGATCCTCACTTTAACTGACCTACAAAAAGGGGGCGCTCAAAATATTCTATGACTATCGGGTCATTTAACAATTGACCCAATAGTCAGGTGATTAATGTCGATACATGAAAAATAACACCCCTTAATGGTACAAGGGTGCCCTTAAGAGGAGAGGTAAGCCCAGTATGATATATGGGGACTTGGGGACTAATCCCAAGTCCAACAAGAAAAAGAACCATGAGGAAGGAAGGACAAGGAAGGGATTAATGAATAAGGAGGAGGTTATGCTAAGAAATGACATTAGAGGTAATTAAGAAGGTTTAAGACATGTGTCATGATGACATAAAAAGAGAGACTTTTAGGAAAGTCAATATAAGGAAGGACAAGGTACAATGGAAAGGAAACTCTCTCTCTTACTATTCCTAGTAAAGTGAAGTCACTTGGTGTAGCTAAGACGGGTAGGACCAGAACTAAAATCACCCCTCAGCATCTATCACTGCCAAGTTTGATATAACAATAGTTCCTTCTCTTTTTCCAAAGGTTCACTTCTGCATTTCTCATGAGATCACAATTTGAGTTGATAAACCTTGAGATAGTTCTGGTTTCATGGGATATTTTGCTACAATATCTGCCAATAAAGACCCATTTCCAATCTTATCTTTTAGGTAGAGTATTCTCAGAATTGATAAAGATTTTAGGAAAAAGGTCTTCAGGGATGTTTAGTGAAGAATTCATCTGTTCTATCAGGTTTTCAACTTGATCTGAGGATTTAGTTCCTGAGGAGGATGCCATGGAATGGGTTTTAGTGATGATGGTGATGATGTGGGTGGTGTGCTTGGAAAAGACACACAGAACACTTGCAAGTATACAAGGCCAAGTTTTAGTATAGAAGGTAAGCAAGGGGTTAGTCCACAGGGAGTGAGAGCATAAAGAAGTTAAACTATGCTGGCAGATGATGTAGAACAAGATGCAAGATCACAATGTTATAGTGGCAGTGAAACAAAGAGGGCAAATGGCATGAACCAAGGTTGTGAGCCAAGGGCAGGGGTGAGTTTGTGCACTGATTTCAGTGCACAACAGCTACAGATTGCAGGAAATTAAACAAGTAAAACAGGTAAGGAGATTAAACAGGTAAGGAGATTAAACAGGCAAAGATTAAACAGGTAAAGACTAAACAGGTAAGGACTATAAAATGGATTGTGGCTAAGCTAAGGCTTAGTATCCACCTTGTGTCCTAATCAAACAACATATTTCTAGGTTGAGTTAAAAATCCTATGCATACATCTAGAATGGGAGGAAAACTAATTTGCTCACTAGTTTGCCCCTAGCATTGACTGTCTTTTGACAGAACAATCAATCACAGGCACTATGAGCATTAACCTCTTCCCATTGCTCAAGCAAAACAGGGCAAGGAGTTAACTATCCTAGCAACTTGTCATTTGACAGTGCATAAGGCTTCAACCGAGCCTTAACTTAATGCTACTTAGCTCATGCTCAACATATTACTTACACAAGCATTCATCATACAAGATAATTCAAATAACATACACATAACATTCAACTGTCAACTATGATAAAGGGACTGAATTTGAAATTGTAATTAAAATTTCTTCAAATGTCTACTGGCTAGTCCAGAGATCCCCTTCTATTACACACTCACCCATCTATTTATACAAACAATAAATTTTAACCTAAAATCCCCCAAAACAGTGAACTAGGGTTCTGACAAAAAGTGAGATTAAATCACCTCATACATTGAAAACTACTCGAGAACTTTCACCCATGCTTCCTTGTCGTCTGCTGATGCTACCCATGCCTTCGATTTATCCTCTAACCTCACCTATTTAATCAACTCCTAACCTAGGGTTCCTGTGAGATGAAACGATTAGGAGGTGATGTAATAAGTGGCTAGAAAAGTAGGTCTAAGTGATGATGGCTCGAGTGGTGATGGTTGAATGATTTGGGGGGAGAAGATGGTGGAGTGATTTGGGGGGAGAAGATGGTGGAGTGATTTGGGGGAGCGTCGCTGTTGCAGAAGAGGGGAAGAAGGAGATGGCTCGATGGGTTTTGGTTAGGGTGCGTTTGGTGTGGGTAATATGATTAGGTTGCTTAGGTGTTAAACGGGATCATCAAATTTGATGTTTTGTGAAGGGAATCCGTGGGATGGTAACTTCTGAAACGGATCTAACGGCGAGATGGAGACATATATGAGCGACCGTTGGATGCAAAAATACAACGAAACTAACGGCTCAATATGGAGTTAGGTGCTGTAGTGTTGGTACGGTGCGTCGAAATCTGATGCATGATGACGCAGCGACCGTTGGATGATGGAATGGATCCAATCTTACGGTTAAGAAGGAAAACGGGTTTGGGTATTGAATTTTGGGTTTAGGATATGGATTTGGGTTTAGGAATTGGATTTGGGCTTAGGTAATCTTGAGACCACTTCTTCTTTAAGAACAATTTCTTCCTTTTTAAGCCCATTTTTATCCTTGAGTCTTCCATAACACATTCTTCACTTCTTTTCCGCTAGAGATTCCACCGGCTTTCTCCCGTGTCTTTGCTCTTTTGGCTCCGCAACTCATCTAATCTTTATTTGGTACCTAAAAATACAAAATTAATTAATAAAAACATTTATTCTTGAAAACAATGAAAATACAGAATATGGGATAAAATGTAGAATTAATGCACAAAAGATGAGTTAAATGCCAAGAAAAATATATAGAAATATGCACTTTTTAGCACTCATCAAATACCCCCAAACCTGAATTTTACTTGTCCTCAAGTAAAACAAAACTAAGGAAATCCTACCTATACCACTGTCGCTGGTCTCTCGAATGCATTTAGCGTATGCACTAAGCCTTTTAAACCACTAAGTGTCCCTAGTGGACGAGTGAAGTCTCGTGAAGGTTTGCTTAGAACGTACCTACAAAGTTCTAGGTCAAAATATAAGCTCATATTCCATCAAATGTGACATGTGCAAAACAGTTTAAGCTCACAGCAAAATGGAGATGTCAATCTAGCTATGTAAGGCACAATCCTAGCACTGATAACAAATAAAGACATGTGATAAGAGTGTAAAGTGTATCTACACATGTGTAAAGAAAGATCGGATGTTATGACTACTAATCACCAAGAGATAGTTTCTCAGGCTAAGAACCGAGGTCGAAATCTAGCTAGCTGTCCGGACTTTACGAGAATTGTGAATGAGTTGGAGGTATTTCACAATTACTCGCGTTGTACATCAATGGCTTGCACCCTTCTTTGCTTGTTACAATGAAACAAAAGATGACTCTTTACATGACTCTTATTTACATTGACTACTCTCTTTTATTTTTGGAACAAGAGAGGATGGAATTGATAAATACTTTTATTTATTTATTTATTTATTTTTTTTATTTATTATTTTTTTTCTGAATATATACATCGTTTTTTTTTTCACAAGAACTTGAAATTGATTTTTACATAAGGTAGCTCTTTTGATACATAACAAAAAGAAACAAAAAATTACATGACACTTTGCAAGAGGTAGCCCTTTTTGATGCACCCAGTTAAATTCGATGGTTGTCTTTCTTAATGTAACCTCCACCTTCTATCCCAACCAACCAAAGAATAAGCTAGTCAAGTTTCGTTCAGTATTCTAAAGTGATTGGCAATCGTGACTTCCTATCAAACACCTTGAAGATCGAGGCCATACATGTATTGGTAGATCGTGCGCGTGCAAATTTCTTATCACTATGTGAATTGTGCTAGAATCAGGGTGCCTAAATATCTAGACTAAGACTCCTAAAAAAAATACATATTTGCACAAGAGTCAACATTTCAAGGTAAATGAGCTCCATTTTTATGTTTTTTTCAATTTTTTATTTTTTAATTTTTTTGAATTTTTTCGATTTTTTCAAAAGAAGAAGGAGTTCGTTTTCAATTATAGCATATTATCATGGTATCCATTCCATACCCCCAAACCTAAACTAAACATTGTCCTCAATGTTTCAAAATATGGAAAGAATTATAAAACAATATATGAAGAGGAACATGCTGAGTAGAGTAAAAGGAGAGAGAATACCCGATTTCGGCGAAAGCAGAATTAAAACTCCGTTATCCAAGGCAAAACTCCAACATATTCGGAGTCACAATGGATGAGCACAAAATATATACAAAAGGAAATAAAATATTCGACTAACATATTATCTACAAGAAAATTTGGTTTTTAAAGGGATTGGACTTTTTGGGAAAAATTTGGTTTTGTCGGGAATGAAAACTTTTTGGTTATTTAGGGAAAGAGTGGACCAGTTTAGTCCACATAGACCGGGTCCTCCAGGTTGGTTGTTTCAATGTCGGGTGGAAATGGCTCAAGGAATGGCTTTAATCTCTGCCCGTTGACTTTGAAAACGTTCTTGTTGGAAACATCCTCCAGCTCTACAGCTCCATGAGGAAAAACTGTGTGTACTAGGTACGGACCCTTCCATCTGGAACGCAGTTTTCCTGGAAAAAGATGTAATCGGGAGTCATACAGCAAGACTTTCTGACCAGGAGTGAAGGATTTGCGTAGAATACGCTTGTCATGAAATATCTTCATCTTCTGCTTATATAACCTGGCACTGTCATAAGCCTCATTTCTCAATTCTTCCAACTCGTTGAGTTGAAGTTTCCGTTGAATTCCAGCTTCGTCCAGAGAAAAGTTCAGTTGCTTAATTGCCCAATAAGCTCGATGTTCTAACTCCACATGAAGATGGCACGGCTTTCCATACACTAAACGATAGGGGGACATGCCAATTGGTGTCTTATACGCTGTTCTATAGGCCCACAAAGCATCATTCAATCTTATTGACCAATCTTTCCTAGACGGGTTAACCGTCTTTTCTAGAATGTGCTTGATTTCCCTATTAGATACTTCCACTTGTCCACTGGTCTGAGGGTGGTACGGAGTAGCAACCTTGTGAGTTATTCCATACTTGCGTACTAAAAACTCGAAGTGCATATTGCAGAAATGTGAGCCACCGTCACTGATGATAGCTCTCGGGGTACCAAAACGTGAAAATATGTTTTCCTTTAAAAAGGAAAGTACCACCTTGTGGTCATTTGTTCTGGTTGTGATGGCTTCTACCCACTTGGAGACGTAGTCAACGGCGACTAAGATGTACAACTTGCTGTCAGATATGGGAAATGGACCCATGAAGTCGATCCCCCAAACATCAAAAATCTCAATAATCAGAATAGGATTCAATGGCATCATGTTTCTCCTTGAGATACTTCCTAGTTTCTGACAGCGCTCACAAGCAATACAATACTCATAACAGTCTCTAAACAGCGATGGCCAGTAAAACCCACACTGCAAGATCTTCGCAGCGGTTTTCTTGGCACTAAAATGCCCTCCACATTCTTGGTCATGACAGAAAGATATCACATCTTTCTGTTCGGTGTTGGGGACACATTTCCTAATGATTTGGTCTGGGCAGTACTTAAACAAATATGGGTCATCCCAAAGGAAATGTTTAACTTCAGCCAGGAATTTAGAGCGGTCTTGTCTCGACCAACGTGAGGGCATCCTACCTGTAGCGAGGTAGTTAACAATATAAGCAAACCAAGGAAGGTCTGAGATAGACATTAGCTGTTCATCTGGGAATGATTCTCTAATCAGCTCAAATTCATCAATAGACTCTAAAGTTAATCTAGACAAATGATCAGCAACCACATTCTCACAACCTTTCTTATCACGGATTTCGAGATCGAATTCCTGTAATAATAGTATCCATCGAATAAGGCGAGCTTTAGCATCCTTCTTGGAAAGAAGATACTTCAAAGCCGCATGGTCTGTGTATATGATGATCTTAGACCCTATCAGATAAGATCTAAACTTGTCTAATGCGAAAACGACGGCAAGCAATTCCTTATCGGTAGTTGAATAATTGAGTTGGGCATCATTAAGGGTTTTGCTAGCATAGTATATCACATATGGTAGTCTATCAACTCGCTGTCCTAAAACAGCACCAACAGCATAATCAGAGGCATCACACATAAGTTCGAACGGAAGCTTCCCATCGGGTGGTCGGACTATAGGAGCGGTGGTGAGAAGGGTTTTTAATTCCTCCCATGCCTTCACACAAGCAGCATCGAAATTGAAGGCAACATCTTTGGAGAGAAGACTGCACAGAGGTCTAGAGATTTTGCTGAAATCTTTGATGAATCGCCGGTAAAAACCAGCATGACCTAGAAATGATCTGATCTCCTTCACAGAGCGAGGTTGTGGTAGATGTTGAATGAGGTCAACTTTAGCTTTATCCACTTCAATTCCTTTTTCTGAGATGATGTGTCCTAGAACTATTCCTGAATTCACCATAAAATGACATTTTTCCCAATTTAGAACAAGGTTCTTTTCTTTACATCTGGATATCACTAGGGCAAGATGCTTCAAACATTCGTCAAACGAGGAACCAAAAACAGAGAAATCATCCATAAAGATCTCGAGAAAACTATCTATCATGTCAGAAAAAATGCTCATCATGCAACGCTGAAAAGTAGCAGGTGCATTACACAACCCGAAGGGCATACGTCTATAAGCAAACGTCCCAAATGGACACGTGAATGTAGTTTTTTCCTGATCTTCCGGAGCAATGTGAATTTGGTTATAACCGGAAAAGCCATCTAGAAAACAGTAGTGACTGTGTCCAGACACACGTTCTAGCATTTGGTCAATGAAAGGGAGCGGGAAGTGATCCTTCCTCGTTACTGTGTTCAACTTCCTGTAGTCGATGCATACTCGCCATCCTGTGGTTGTACGAGTAGGGACTAATTCATTCTTGTCGTTCTGAACTACAGTAATGCCTGACTTCTTAGGCACAACTTGAATGGGACTAACCCATTTGCTATCAGGTATTGGGTATATGATACCCGCATCAAGTAGTTTCAGGATCTCTCCTTTGACTACATCTCTCATGTTAGGATTAAGTCTCCTTTGCATTTCCCTCGATGGTTTGGCATTCTCTTCAAGGTTAATGTGGTGCATGCAAATGGTGGGACTAATTCCTTTGAGATCTGAGATGGTCCATCCTAAGGCCTCTTTGTGTTCCTTAAGTACTTCTAAAAGCTTACTTTCCTGTTCCGTGTCTAAACATGATGAAATAATGACAGGTAAAGTATCAGAAGAACCTAGGAATGCGTACTTCAACGTACTAGGCAATGTTTTCAATTCAAGCTTGGGTGGCTCAACAATGGATGGAACAAGCTTGGAATCAGAGAGTAAGGGTGGTTCCACTTCATATTTCCTTTCAGTGACGTCCATTTGAGGTACAGATTCGAGCAGAGATAGGACGTCACTACAGTATGTATCATCATAGGAATCTGAGTTAAAGTTCTCCATACATGCTTGAAAAGGGTCGACGGATAGAATGTTGGTCAACGAATCTTGTATTAATCCTTCAATCATATTAACTTCATGCACATCATCATCATCATCAAGATTCACAGGTTGTTGACTAATATCGAACACATTCAATTCTACCATCATGTTGCCAAAAGACAGTTTCAACACTCCATTACGACAATTAATGATTGCGTTGGACGTAGCCAAGAAAGGACGTCCTAAGATGACAGGAATGTGACAGTCTGGGTTTTGTACAGGTTGAGTGTCTAAGACAATGAAGTCTACGGGAAAATAGAATTTGTCAACCTTGATCAAAACGTCTTCGACCACTCCACGAGGAATCTTGACAGATCGGTCTGCCAGTTGTAGAGTGATAGATGTTGGCTTCAACTCCCCAAGACCTAACTGCTCATAAACAGAATATGGCAGTAGGTTAACACTTGCACCTAGGTCTAATAACGCTTTATTGACCGTGTGTTCTCCTATAGTGCAAGAAATTGTTGGACATCCTGGATCCCTAAACTTGGGTGGAGTTTTGTTCAGAATGATGGAACTCACCTGCTCAGCTAAGAAAGCACGTTTGTGCACATTGAGCTTGCGCTTTTGAGTACACAAGTCTTTGAGGAATTTGGCATAAGCAGGGATTTGCTTGATTGCTTCAAGAAAAGGAATGTTGATGTTGACTCTCTTGAACAGATCTAACATCTCATTGTAATGGGTACTTTTCTGTTGATAGATCAATCTTTGAGGAAATGGGGCAACAGGAGAATGAGTTGGCAAAGGGACATTCACAGCAGTAGAATTGTCAGGCTTTCCAACTTGCTCAGATTCTTTGGTTTTCTGGGGTTGTGGAGACAGCGTGGAATTTGTATCAGATTCATTAGGTTCGCCCACTTTGTTCTCGATGACTTTACCACTTCGGAGGGTGGTAATGGCATGGACTTGATCTGGAGAGGTTTCCTCGCAGGATGAAGAGCCTGTTTGAAATACACTCCTTGGATTTTGTTGGGGTTGGCTCGGAAGTTTACCCCTTTCTCTCTCACCTATGGAATCACAGATTTGACCCATCTTTTGATCAAGACTTTTCTGACTTTGCACCAGACTCTGGAACATTTCCTCTAGGGCGGATAATCTCTTGTCGGTATTGTGTTGAGGATATGATTGTTGTTGAGAGTTTGATTGTTGTTGAGGGTTCCTCGGGTGTTGATAACCTTGATTGTTCTGATATCCCTGATTGTTTTGATAGCTCTGATTGGGTTGAGATGGTCCTCCCTGAGTGGGTCCTTTTGACCATAAAAAGTTAGGGTGGTTTCTCCATCCTGGATTGTAGGTCTGTGAATAGGGGTTATGTTCTTGTTTTTGAAACTTGGCATGTGCCTGTTCAAGCCTAGATTCCTGGACTGCAAGCAAATCGGGACAATTTTGGAATTGATGGTTGGGATCGTTACAAGCGGCACATACAGACGAAGCGACATGTTCTCGGAGAGTAGTGGTGGAAGGTTTTGAATTTTTATGTAGTTCTAACTCTTCTAATCTCCTAACTATTGATGCCATGTTTGCTCTTCCCTCGAAATCTGCTTCAATCCTAAAAGCCTTCGCTTCGGATGTAGTCTTTCTGGGTTCACGGATGGATTCCCACTATTGCGTCTTTTCAGCTACTTCAATCAAGAAGTCCCAAGACGCATCAGCAGTTTTGTCTACGAATAGACCATTACACATCGACTCAACCGTTGTTCGGGTGGACACATCTAGACCTTCATACAAAATTTGCACAAGTCTCCATTTTTCAAAACCATGATGGGGACATTGGAGCAATAATTCATTGAATCTCTCCAAGTATCTAGCTAAGGTCTCACCCTCTAATTGCACAAAGCTATTCAGACTTTGACGAATTGTCGCAGTCTTGTGATTCTGGAAAAACTTTTTGAAAAACTCCTTTATGAGGTCATCCCATGTCATGATGGATTGAGGCTGTAAAGCATAAAGCCAGGCCTTTGCCTTATCTTTCAGGGAGAAAGGAAAGAGCCTTAACTTTAGGGTTTCGTCGGACATTTGAGTGAAACGCAGAGTTCCACAAATTTCCTCGAATTCTCTCACGTGGTGGTACGGGTTTTCATTCTCAACACCTCTAAAAATAGGAAGCATCTGTATTGTGCTCGATTTCAGCTCATAATGGCCATTATCCTCGGGTAGCACAATACAAGAAGGTTGACTGGCTCTAGTTGGGTACATATAATCCTTGAGGGTACGGGGTTCTCCCATTGTTTCGGTTTGATCTGGGCTGTCTACCTCAGAACTCAGAATTTCGATAGGTTCTTCTTGATTAATTCTAACAAGTCTGTTTGTTTGGTCTCTATAGGTCACAGTCATGTCCTTGTAGGTACCTCAACTAACATGTTAGTCAGACAGAGCAATCGGAAACAATTTGGTCCACAAGGGTTACGAAGATTTGGTTTTGAATGGGTTTTGGTTTTAATAAGGGATTTTGTTTTTGGTTTAAAATTGGGCTTTGGAAAAAAAAAATTTGAACTAAACCTAGCATAAATTAGCACAACCCATAAAAGAAAATAAAAACAATAATAATAATTAAGACAAGCCCATAAAAGAAAAAGAAAAAGAAAAAGAAAAATAAAAGAAAAATAAAGACAAAAAATAATTACAGTCCCAAAGAAAAAGAAAAAGAAAAAGAAAATAAAGGAAAAATAAAAATTATTACAATCCCAACTATATAATTAAATTAATTATTACAAGCCCGAATTTGAATTTAAATGAGGCCCAAGTGGGTTAACTCATGGGTTAGGCTTACTTGATTTTTGGAGGGAAGCCCAAAAATAGGCTTTTGGTCCCCTTTTAGTTGCACAGCCCAGTTGGGCTTTAGGATCGTCCTAAGTAGCTCACGCAGCAAGCCCAGCAACAGCAGTTGGGTTTAGCAGCCCAGCAGAAGCAACAGCAACGAAGCCCACCTCAGTTGGACGAGCCCAGCAACTTGTTGAGATGCAGCAGCCCAGGAGAAACAGCAGCACATCCCAGCGGCAGAGATGCACTAGCTTTGGGCTTGGTCTGGCAGCAGCAGCAGCTTCCTTGGCCAGGTTCAACAGCAGCAGAAACTCACCAGTCCCAGCTGCAGCAACAACAACAGACAAGGTTTCAGCAGCAGCAGCAGCTCAGGTGGCCAGCAACACAGTTCTGCAGCAACTCAGTGGCACCTGCAAGTGAACAAGAGTGCAATGATCTCAGACAACTCTGCAATGATCTTGACAGAGATGCAATGGTAGATGAAAGACAGCAAAGGAAATCAGCAGATGGCAGCACCACTCCCCGGCAGCGGCGCCAAAAACTTGGTGTGCTTGGAAAAGACACACAGAACACTTGCAAGTATACAAGGCCAAGTTTTAGTATAGAAGGTAAGCAAGGGGTTAGTCCACAGGGAGTGGGAGCATAAAGAAGTTAAACTATGCTGGCAGATGATGTAGAACAAGATGAAAGATCACAATGTTATAGTGGCAGTGAAACAAAGAGGGCAAATGGCATGAACCAAGGCTGTGAGCCAAGGGCAGGGGTGAGTTTGTGCACTGATTTCAGTGCACAACAGCTACAGATTGCAGGAAATTAAACAAGTAAAACAGGTAAGGAGATTAAACAGTTAAGGAGATTAAACAGGTAAGGAGATTAAACAGGCAAAGATTAAACAGGTAAAGACTAAACAGGTAAGGACTATAAAAGGGATTGTGGCTAAGCTAAGGCTTAGTATCCACCTTGTGTCCTAATCAAACAACATATTTCTAGGTTGAGTTAAAAATCCTATGCATACATCTAGAATGGGAGGAAAACTAATTTGCTCACTAGTTTGCCCCTAGCATTGACTGTCTTTTGACAGAACAATCAATCACAGGCACTATGAGCATTAACCTCTTCCCATTGCTCAAGCAAAACAGGGCAAGGAGTTAACTATCCTAGCAACTTGTCATTTGACAGTGCATAAGGCTTCAACTGAGCCTTAACTTAATGCTACTTAGCTCATGCTCAACATATTACTTACACAAGCATTCATCATACAAGATAATTCAAATAACATACACATAACATTCAACTGTCAACTATGATAAAGGGACTGAATTTGAAATTGTAATTAAAATTTCTTCAAATGTCTATTGGCTAGTCCAGAGATCCCCTTCTATTACACACTCACCCATCTATTTATACAAACAATAAATTTTAACCTAAAATCCCCCAAAACAGTGAACTAGGGTTCTGACAAAAAGTGAGATTAAATCACCTCATACATTGAAAACTACTCGAGAACTTTCACCCATGCTTCCTTGTCGTCTGATGATGCTACCCATGCCTTCGATTTATCCTCTAACCTCACCTATTTCATCAACTCCTAACCTAGGGTTCCTGTGAGATGAAACGATTAGGAGGTGATGTAATAAGTGGCTAGAAAAGTAGGTCTAAGTGATGATGGCTCGAGTGGTGATGGTTGAATGATTTGGGGGGAGAAGATGGTGGAGTGATTTGGGGGGAGAAGATGGTGGAGTGATTTGGGGGAGCGTCGCTGTTGCAGAAGAGGGGAAGAAGGAGATGGCTCGATGGGTTTTGGTTAGGGTGCGTTTGGTGTGGGTAATAGGATTAGGTTGCTTAGGTGTTAAATGGGATCATCAAATTTGATGTTTTGTGAAGGGAATCCGTGGGATGATAACTTCTGAAACGGATCTAACGGCGAGATGGAGACAAATATGAGCGACCGTTGGATGCAAAAATACAACGAAACTAACGGCTAAAGATGGAGTTAGGTGCTGTAGTGTTGGTACGGTGCGTCGAAATCTGATGCATGATGACGCAGCGACCGTTGGATGATGGAATGGATCCAATCTTACGGTTAAGAAGGAAAACGGGTTTGGGTATTGAATTTTGGGTTTAGGATATGGATTTGGGTTTAGGAATTGGATTTGGGCTTAGGTAATCTTGAGCCCACTTCTTCTTTAAGAACAATTTCTTCCTTTTTAAGCCCATTTTTATCCTTGAGTCTTCCATAACACATTCTTCACTTCTTTTCCGCTAGAGATTCCACCGGCTTTCTCCCGTGTCTTTGCTCTTTTGGCTCCGCAACTCATCTAATCTTTATTTGGTACCTAAAAATACAAAATTAATTAATAAAAATATTTATTCTTGAAAACAATGAAAATACAGAATATGGGATAAAATGTAGAATTAATGCACAAAAGATGAGTTAAATGCCAAGAAAAATATATAGAAATATGCACTTTTTAGCACTCATCAGTGGGTGAATGAGAGACTGGTGGTATGAGTAGTACTGAAACAAAGTACTTTAATTCGAATTTTGTAGTGTAGGTATGTGGTATACTTAGGGTACGATTTATTGTTTTGTTGCAGGTGATAAGGATGTTGCTCTATAATCCCAATGTTAACAGAGAGGAAGTACAAGCACCATGTGTTATCTATGTGATTCCACTGCCTGTGTTGCTTAGCTTTGCTGACCAAGTTGGAAATTGTCAATAAGCCAATTTCCAAAGCAATACAATATATGCTTATGATAATGTTTGGTTAGCCCGTGAATTCTATTTATGGTAAATGTTTCTAATTTATTAGCAAATGTACGAGTATGGGCATGCATAATGTCTAAACCAATTAATTAGTTCTTCTCTTGAAAAAACAGATTAAGGACAATGTCATGAAAGATAATGAATAAATTATGCCAATGAATGAGATATATACCGAGCCTTAGATGATGTCGTTGTTTATCAGCTTTGGAGGCTATCTTGAGAACGACTAGTGGAGATTTAGAGAACCAATCAGCTGAATCATTTAGTTCATTCAGATTTGTAAATGTGTGAGTCGTGTGCATGTGCTTGGAGCGTGCGTAGGATTTTGCAGTTACATGCACCGATATTGTCATTGCGCCAAGTGTAGTGAATGCCATCCTCCACTCTCCATCTGTCATGAATTTTAAAAAGGGGTTAGTTAGACACAATTGAGAGCAGTTAATCATCTAGGCTATAGGTAATGATGCACTGGTTGCGGGCAATTTGAAACGACAGAGTTAAGATAGAGAGTATTGGAGACGCAAACGATTTCTCTTTGGGAATCGTCACCAATTAAAGGTGAGAAGACTCAACACCAGCCAATGAAAATCTTTATAAAGTCTCCTTCAACTGTTAAAAAATTGTTTTAATTTCATATTCAGTTCTTCTCTATTCCTACATTCAATTCTGTTGAGTAACCTGCCAATTCCATCATTATGTCTGACGCTGAAAAGAATTCTGATCGAAAAGGCAAGCGGAAAATGGTTGAGGCTGACATTGAGCCAATGATTCACTAGTATCTTCTAGAATATTCAGTTGATTGTTTTTCTTATGGAATATCTTTTCCTCAAGGATGTGAATCCCCCGGATTTGAAGAAAGCTTCGCTTGGTATTTGGATGATCTTCAGCACAATGTTGACGTGAAGTTCGAGGAGTGTTTACAACAAGAATGGCCACCAGGGGTTGTTCATGAGTTTCTGGTTGAATCTCCAGTTGAGCGTCTGCGTCAGTATTTCAATCAACCAAAACCTGCTCCCATTAATCAGGATACTAGCAACCCCTTTAAGGATGTGGATGTTGAATCTCCAGTTGGGAAAGAGGGATGTAGTCGACATGCACCAGATGAGGTTGGAGATGCTGATAATAGATATGTTACCGGAATCCCCGTTTCTTCTGAGCATCCTCAAATGGGTTCTAAAGAAAAATGGATCTTGTATGCTTATCATCCTAAGTTTGGGCCATGCGAGGTGCATGAGGGCGTTGCTGTTGTTGCTGATCAATTCTTGGTATCTGGATTGAGTAGAATTGGATTTCAATCAATTACTCTCTCTGCTGATGAAAGGTTTGTGGTGCATCAGTTGGCTAGTCAACCTTGGCGATATAATGATCCCATGCGCTTTCCAGTAATAGATGCTCTCTGTCCAGCCACCGGGAAGATTGGTCGTGCAATTTTTGCAGGGATGAGAAATCCAGATACCGATCCAGTTGCCGATCCAAATTATCCAGAATTCGTCCCTGAGATGAATGTGCCTGCTACTCCAGTAAGTGTACCTGAAATTTCTCCCAGTGTTTCTGCAACAGGTGAATTAGATCCTGAGAATGAGCAGCAACCTCCAGTTCCAAGTAGGCGTACTGTTGAACCGGTTATACATATGACTCGTAGCCGGACTCGGAGTGTCAGCCAGAGTACTCGGAGCAAGACTCGTCTCTTTCCTCGGTAAGAGAAATTGCAATCTTTCTTGCTTAATTTCAGTCTTATATTTTTAGTATGGGCTTTGAAATTGGGTTTGTATTGAGGTTTAATTGGGTCATGGGTGTTGCTCTTTAAACATTTTGGACTAGTTGGTCTGATGGTTTGTGTTTTGTTGGGGATAGGCGTGGTTCTTGAATTTGAATTTGGTTAATCTGATGATGATTTGTCTTGGGTGAATTCGACTGTTATAAAAAAGTTGGGATTTGAGGATGCTCCAATAAATTCTATCATTGTACGGAAAAGTATTGATCTTTATGAATTGTTTAGCATATGGGTTAGGAGCGGTCTCTAATGAGAGAGCATGGTTTATTTTAGTGATATTACTTGATTCAAGAAAGTATTGGGATAGAGTAGTATAGTTGTTAATCCAGTGCAGAGTTATAGAGTAGGTACTGGTAATGTTTCTAGAGTGGAAAATAACACAGATTTTTGAAGTAGTTGGAGAGGTTTGGGGAGTAGACATTCCTGTGTTGACTGTAATGATAGTTTTACCGATAGAATTTGTAAGTTGAACATTGTTTGTCGTTCTAGAGATGACAGTGGTGTTAGAGATGTTTGTGGTGCCTGTAGAGCTTGTGTTTCTTGTGATGCTCGAGATGCATGTAATTTTTGGGTGATTAACGTGAGTCATGTGATTCATGGTGAGTTTGAAGCAATTACATGAACAACAATGATTTGGTTTCATGATGATTAGAAAGAGAATAGAAAAGGAGGAGCATTTAGAGGAAAAAGATTAGCAGGAGCAGATTTACGTCATGAAAATCCGGCAGGTTTCGGGAGAAAATAGTTGTTAGAGAAGAAGAGGACAAGAACAATGGCTAGAAAAGATCAGAGAAAGAGAAGAACAGGCGAGAAATCAAATAGGGAGGAGAGAGGAGGAGTCGTACATCACAGAGAGAAACATTTCGAAATCATAACTAGTGAAGACCGAAGAACAAAGAAAAAAAAAACATTTGTTGGTCAATTGGTCTTAATCACGTGTTCCTAGATGGCACACCACCTCCCAAGTCCCAACGCCTTCGGGCCTTCCTTCTTCTGTTTCTGTCCTCAGATCACCACCCACCATGAGTCCATGACCACCATGTCTTCAGGTCAACACCCCACCAACATCACATTCTTTCCAATCACTGAAAACACCTTAGTTCAATTAAAAATTCAGATCATGGAAGACATTCAAGTTTGAGTAATCAAGGTTGATCAATGTAATGCGTGGGTACTCTTTTTCCTCTGTTCATGGATTATTGATGACCGAAAAAGGTAAAACTAAACATGCCAGATTGCGTTCAAATTGTTTTCTTTTGAAATTATGTACTGGATTACATTCTTCAGCTGAAGAGGATTTGATTCCCACAACATTGTACAATGAAAATCATGTATTTTGCATGTTTGAGAAAATGTCCCTACTAAAACACATGTTGGCAAGAGATTTAATTCACTCCCCTGGCCTTTTATGTCCTTGTTTTGGTGGTTTAGTGACCTTGAAATTACAGACTCATGTCAACTACATTACTACCGATGTTTTACAGTCAGCTGAATATCTGATGCACTGAAATGTTTAGCTCATGTAGTAACTGATTTTTGTTTTACTTTTATACTCCAGGCAAAACGAAGTGGCAGATTTGCAGCGAAGGCAATCTGAGCATGTAAGTAGATCTTTTTCCTTTTGTATTTTTCCAATGTCTGTGTCACTGATGTCTTCATCTGGAGGTGTGAAGATTTTGATTTGAACAGTCGTAGTTGATGCCGTATTGGTGGTTATATTGTTACAATATCGGCTAAATCATTAACGGAGCACAATCGATTGGATGCTTGTGTGCACATTTTAACACTAATTCAACATAACAGATATTTTAAACACCTACTACTGAAGAATATGAGTTAGAATTATTGTAGGATGTTTATCTTTTGAATATGTATAGGGGTTGCTAAAATTGGATTTTAGTATAGTGAAGTTCGGCTATTTGGCTCTTGCTAATTCTTATATGGTAATTATACGCTCAGCTTGATTAAGTGGCATTTTTAGTTCTTAATTCTTTAATTTATACGCGAATCTATCATATGCCACTTCTTTACATTCGTCAGGGAATTGAGCTTTTGACTGTTTACTCCTATACGTTCTTATATTGTTTAACAGTCCTCCTATTCAGTTATTGGTTTCACTACACATACTTGCAAAATCAAATTGGTCTTGTACAGTGACTTAGGAAGCTCTTATTTGGAGTTTTTTCCGTTTTAATATTTCTTTCAGGCGTTCAAGTAGCTCCTGCTTGGCCTTTACTATGTTTTACTGTTTTTGTTTCTTTCTTTTACTTTTATACCTTTTATGAATTTTGCCCTTTTCGCGTTCAACTAATGGGAATTATTATTATGATAATTGTGTAGGCTGCTGCTATATCTATGTAGACTACCAGGTGTTATTATGTATTCAACTGTGGTTCTTGAAATCATGGATTACTTGGTAGTTACATATTTTGTTCTTTTCAAGTGTCGTCGTTCTTACACCCGAATGCACACCAGTTTGGTGGCATTACCATGTCTGGCAACACTGAGTTTAGGAGTAAGGATCATCATTGTTGCAGCTGGTGGGAGACATTCTTTAACTGTCAGGTAAATACACCGCGCCTCAAGTTATTGGATGTGTTCTTACAATTAGCTTCCTGTTTTTGGTTCCACTTATTACAGAGGGGAGTATAAAGCGGCAGAATGTTCCACCATGATAAAATTGCATACCACCCTGGTGTATTTGTGTTTCTTGATGTTTTAGATATAGGACAGGCGTGGGGTTGGGTCTATTGGAGGAGAAAGGCAACTAGGTTTGGGATCACGGATCCTTATGACAAAGGGGTCTCCTCAATTGTTCCACATGGAAGCATGAGCTCTGACATACCTAATTACGATGTCCCCGACGCCGCTTACATAACAGGTACACATTTGATTGTTATTCATGTTTACTGCACTGAAAAGCATAAAATTTCTTCCTCTTTAGTTTATCCTGGAGGTGGGAGGAGAATTCCACCTCTTTTTAAAGTGTGTTCTTTTACAAAGCTCGGAATACATGCCAGACTAATTGCAATCAGGTTCTGGAGTGACTGGCAGTGGTGGATGAGTGGAAGAAGGCTTATGGACAAGTACCCTAGGTTGCAAAAGTCCTTTCTATTTTATACCGGCTGTCTCTAGAAATTTTGAGTTCAACCCAAGTAACACGTGCAGTGCACGTGCGCAAAGTCTACAATATTCCATCTATATGGGTAGGTGATAACCGGAACAAAGAGAACTTGATTAGATAGGTTGGTTGGCATGTATAGTTGCTAGTTTAATTATAAAAAGGGGAATTTTGGTTGACAAAGGGAGATATAAAATTTAGAAACCCACTCGAGAGTTCAAGTTGCTTATTTCTCTTTCTTTTCTTACTGAAACACACATAAAATCAAATCTAACACAAACTTTTTAGATCACTTTTTCCATATTTGCATGGCCGCTAATTTGAAGAATCCAGGAGGGTTTTTGATCAGTTCAGCCAAGAAATTTGTTCATCAGATCTGGAGTAACAATCCTTCATCACCTTCCACTACCATTTTCTGGTACTTTTACAACTATTTTCAGCTAGTTTTGTATGTTTTCAGTTGAAATCTTACAAATGAGAATTTTAGTTGCATACTTGATCATAATAATGCATCTTCATAATATTTGTATGTGATCTCTGTTTCTTCTTATATCTAATCGTTACAACTATCATCATCATCAGAGAATTTCAGATCTAGCTTCAGTCCTGATCAGTTATTCAAAATTAGTAGTCGTAGAATTAATTTCAGATCATTTTTTATATATTTTTTTTTGGGTTTCATTCATTCATCTTCAAGACTTCAACCAACTGACGATTATGTGCACATATTAAATTTTTCTTTAAATGGAAGAAACCCAGATAATAATATTTTCAGCCTGTCTTTCTTTGATGATCACTGAAAGAATTTCCCATCACTCTTTCTACGAATAATTAGCTGCCACGTACATATCACTATCAAAATACTCCAGCAAATAGCACAGTACTGTGAAAATTACAGATCACCCAAGTTTATTACAGTCAAAACAAACACCCACTTATCCATAAGGGGGAGTACATACAATAAGACAAACAAGATATGTCCGTCCGTAGATTTGTCTTGGACGTCCACCTGCTAGGGAGTTATCATCTCTCAAGCCCGAGCCATCTGATTCTCCTAGTTTTCTACACTACGTATCTCTAGGAACACTTTTGTGATAAGGAGTTGGTGTCGGTGAGGTGAACTCTAGTCGTGCATATGTAAAAGTATTTAAAAAGCTCCCACCTAATGAAGTAGGTACACCGTACTATTTCAACCTTATCTACTGTAATTTTCTATGTCTGCTGGGAAGAATCTAAATCAGAATATGCTGGAAATCAATTTTTGTTCACCCACCTGAATGTACTTTTGCGAAGGTTTTAACGTGGGTAAACAAAACCAAACGAACTAGTGTCAACTACCATCACCGACTGATTAGTTAATTAATGTTAGGGGTTTTGTATTAATTAACAATTGTGATTAATTTTTAATGCTTGATGAAGTAAACTGTGGGTATTATGGTATGAAACAGGAGGAGGTCGTACGTAGCGGGATCAGTGTATGACAAGAACGTGGATGACCAGGTTCGTCCAACTGTAGAACCAGAGGGTGTTGTCGAGGCTTCGGCAGACAAGTACTGGGGACCGAATCCGCGCACAGGAGTTTTTGGGCCGGCAAGTCAGGAAGGTGGCAATGAGGGCATCAAGCTGCAACAAGGAAATGGTGGTGGTGAGAGTGCTGAATCGGTGTTGGGACAGAAGGCGAGGTTTCGATCACTTGAGGACATTGAGAAGCCCCAAGCAAATTAGCTCATCTTAATTATGTTTAAGACTTTAAGTAATACAAAAATGAGATCAAAGAAGTCTTAAGAAGGATGATTAATATATGTAATGTAATGTATCCTTGCTTAATATTAGTAAAGATTGTCATAAGGTCATAATGGGTTCTTCTGCCCATCTTAACCACCGGTAAAAGGGTATTCATATTGTCATCACTAGTATTTGGCACGTGCATACGCACGTTCAAACAGCTCAAATTACTATTATATCCATCACGTTTGCCTAGAAACTTATGTAAAAGAGTGGGATACGTTCAAACAGCTCAAATTACTTTCATACCCTCATATTATTTATTTCTCATCACTTTTATGAGCATAGAATAAGGGCAACATGGTCCGCATGAAAATTGCGCTTCAAAACACTGTTCACTACAGTGCCTAAGCGGTGTTCCCTTTATAATAGTTATAGTGGCACGTGCGTACGTTTGTAAAAGAGTGGGGTACGTTCAAACAGCTCAAATTACTATCATACCCTCATATTATTTATTTTCCATCACTTCTATCATCATAGAATAAGGGTAAAATGGTCCACATGAAAATTGCACCTTCAAAACACTGTTCACTACGGTGGCTAAGGGGTGTTCCCTTTATAATAGTTATAGATAGATAGATATTGGTTGCCTTATTTAAGTTCAAGTTTACACTTAGCTTAGTGGTCATGGGTAGAGAGAGATAGGAAGAATTGGTCACCGTATCTTAAATTCAGATCCGGGTGTTTGTGCAAATGCAGCCCTTCGTTGGATACGGTGTATGAAAGATGAAATTGTGGCTTTCGACTTAGCGTTATCACCAATTTTCGCGTTATAATTTCTCTATTGTGGGGAGGGTATGCGTTGTGTTGAAATAGATGCAGGAGAAGAAGAAGATTTTGTTCTCATATGGGCATCAGAGGAAAAGAACAACTTCGACCTAAAGAGCATGAGTTCAACTACTATTGGAAATGGAGCAAGAAATTTAGTGTATCGTGCACTAAGGATGTGACATATGTCAGTTTGCCGTTACAAACTGCTACTCCTAATTTATGGTATACTCTTATTTGAGGGGGGG